>NC_080179.1:46053320-46118320 GCF_950295315.1 Erinaceus europaeus | reverse complement strand
AGACAACAATGAGATGCCACTTCACTCCTGTAAGAATATCATGCATCAGAAAAGGTAGCATCAGCAAATGCTGGAGAGGGTGTGGCGTCAAAGGAACCCTCCTGCACTGTTGGTGGGAATGTAAATTGGTCCAACCTCTGTGGAGAGTAGTCTGGAGAACTCTCAGATGGCTAGAAACGAACCTAGAAATGGAATTGATTCTGCAATTCCTCTCCTGGGGATATATCCTAAGGAACTCAACACACCCATCCAAAAAGATTTGTGTACACATATGTTCTTAGCAGCACAATTTGTAATAGCTAAAACCTGGAAGCAACCCAGGTGTCCAACAACAGATGAGTGGCTGAGCAAGTTATGGTACACATACACAATGGAATACTACTCAACTATTAAAATTGGTGACTTCACCGTTTTCAGCCCATCTTAGATGGAGCTTGAAGAAATCATGTTAAGTGAAATAAGCCAGAAACAGAAGGATGAATATGGGATTATCTCACCCCCAGGCAGAAGTTGAAAAACAAGATAAGAAGAGAAAACACAAGTAGAACCTCAACTGGAGTTGGTGTATTGCACCAAAGTAAAAGACTCTGGGGTGGATCCAGGGGAGAATACAGGTCCAAAAAGGACGACAGAGGATCTGGTGGAGGTTGTATTTTTATGTGGAAAACTGAGAAATGTAATGTACAAGCTATTGTATTTACTGTTGAATGTAAAATGTAAATCCTCCAATAAAGACATTTAAAAAATTTTTTTAAAGAATATAGTGCCTAAAACAATTGAAGTATTACATCAGTAAGTGTTTTGTCTCATAGTTTTAAACAGTTGTACTGGGATCGGCAAAATAGCTGACTTTGGTAGCATGCTGCTTTGCTATGTGTGTGACTCAGGTTTGAGCTTTGGGCCCCACCATATTAAAAAAAAAGGTTTGCTTCCATGGTTTCTATTACTCCTTTCTCTCTCTCTGCCATGTTGCAGATGCTACAATGACACCAACATGACTTCCCTGGGCAGACCCCACCAGTGTACCCTGGAACCTTACCTCCCCAGAGTTCTGCCCTACTAGGGAAAGAGAGAGACAAGCTGGGAGTATGAATCAACCTGTCAACACCCATTTCTAGTGGAGAAGCAATTACAGAAGCCAGACCTTCCACCTTCTGCTCCCCATAATGATCCTGGGCACATGCTTCCAAAGGGATAAAGAATAGAGTATTTTCAATGAAGGGGAGGGATTATGGAACTCTGGTGGTAGGAACTGAATTGTATGGGATTGTACCCCTCTTATCCCACAATCTTGTCAATCATTGTTAAATCAATTTAAAGAGAGAGAGAGAAAGAAAGTAGAGAACAGTAACCCAGTGTGGTGAAGTCTTAGAGAAAGCTAATCAATTTAAAATTGGAGATGCTCAATATAAAAACATAGTATCTAGTTTTGACATCCTTGTTAAAAATCTATGGACATTTAAACACTTGCAAAGACCCAGGATTGAGCCCTCACACCACATTGAATCCCAATGATATCCAAGGAAGTTCTGTGGGTGGTAGGGCAGTGCTGTGTTGCTTTGCCTCTCCCTCTCCCTCTCTTTGTCTATTGAGAATAGAAAGAATAAAAAAAATTGACTTGGGAACAGTGGCAGCATGAATGTGTGAGATCACAGAGCAGAAAAATAATTAAAACAAACTTGAGGATACACAATTAATTTTTCAAACATATTACAAAGTTACAAAAATCAAAACCATGTGAAGCTAACACAAAGAAAGACAAGAAAATCAACTGAGTGGAATTGAAAGTCCAGGCATGCACACAAACATCTGTGCTCAATAGACTTTTAACAAGGATGTCAAAACCAATCAAGGAGGGGAGAAAATAATCTCTTCAGTAAATGGTGCTGCAACAACAGACTAACCATTTATAACAGGATGAAATTGAATCTCTGCTTCATTGCATATAACAATGTGCCCAAGGTGGATTCATAAAAGTTAAACCTATAAAATACTATAAAAACCAGCATTATATTTTAAGATATCAGATTTGTCAATAGATTCTTAGGGTTGATGCCATAAAAACACAAGCAACCAAAGGAAAAATAAAACAAAAACAAAAAAAGATAAATGTAACTTCATACAAAAACTTCATGTATCAAGAGGCATTTTCTTTTCTTTTCTTTCTTTGTTTCTTTATTTTTTTTCTTTATTTTTTTTTTTCTTTTTGCCTCCAGGGACTCAGTGCAAGTATTATGAATTCACCTATCTCCAGAGGCTTTTTATTTTTCTATTTTACTTCATAGGACAGAAATAAATTGAGAGAGGAGGAAGAGGTAGAGAAGAAGAAAGAAAGACAAATAATAATAATAATAATGATAATGATAACTTCATTCTCTCAGGAGACATAAAGAATTATTTAGGAACCACATTCTAAGCATCTCAAAAAACAGCAAAATGAGAGATGAGATATGGTTACCATTAAACTAGTTGGCTCACTTCTGTTCTTTTATAGCTGCTTCTGGTCTGATGTCTGTTGTCTGTGTGGTCATGGCCATTGAATATTATGAACGTTGCCCCTGGGTAAAGACACATTCTACAGGGGGTTTAATTTGTTTTATTTCACTGGCAAAGCATGTGTTGGCCACCCAACTGTGGTTCTCATTTTGCTTTTATAGATCTTGTAATCTTTCTGGCACTCCCACAGACTCATGTAGTACATTGGCTATCATGGCTGTTGGTATGGTTTATTCATCCTCAAAATAATAATTAAGAAAGTATCTTCTGCCAAGCATTTTACTAGGTCCTAGGAACTACATTCCTAAGTCACAAATGAATGCCTGCTTCCAGAAATCCCCATCATTTCCCATGACTTCAGATCTGGGATCAAGAAGACTTTCCAGAACTTCTCTCCAGACATTTTAATGAACAAAATACTGTGGAAAACATAAAAAATGTACTGAACTGGAATTTCTTCTTATTAATTCTCATTCTTATTTTGCTACTGGGATCTGAGGACCTCATGTAAGCCACCACTTCCAAGGTCTCAGCTTACTATGTGTAAAATGAATGGGTGGGACCAGATTCTCTGAGTTTTCATTCTAGGCATAAAATTCTATGTTTCCAAGATAAATGTTCTCCCCATTAAAGAGGGTGTGTCTGAAGCCAATTTTTATCAGCAGATCTTAAAGCTTATGTTTATCAATACAGTAGTCTGAGTCTCCTGACCCTCTATATACCATTCCTAATAAGAAATGTACCAACCATATGCGAAACACATGGAGTCTGTCCAAAGGCCATGCTAGATACATAAATTTCACAAGTGAAAGATGCAAAACACATGTTGACACATCTCAAATCCACATGTACATTTTGGTTATGGTTTAATGGCACTTAATTTTGAAGGTCATTCAGAAATCTGTTTAAGGTACTTATGTAGAAAGACTTTTCAATAGAGCCCAAGAGGTCTTTGAGTGCAGATATATGAAATCGTCCATATTTCTATGAGGTGGCCAGTGTCATGCATTTTCTAAAGTTGATCACACAGCTAAGTATTTCATACTTTGCAGCATTTTTGACAAATCTCACAGTATAAAATAGAAAGCTAAATAAATATCCAACTAGTTCTCACATTATGGGACTGCAGTTACAGCTATAAACTCACAATAGAAAGACACAGATGGTCCATCTGCTTAGGCAATAAGCCCCAGTTTGGGGCCCACTTCCAGAGTTCTGCATGTGTTGACCATATAAGCATAAGTTCATGCCCTTCTTCTGCTTGCTAAATTGCTACTCATTCTTCAGGATCCTGTTCAAACTTTTACTTCCTCTGTGAAATCTTTCTTAATCTCTCCAAATGGGTTGTTCCTCTATTTGCATCCTCTTTCTCTTTTCTCACACTCCATCTTCCATCTATCACTCTATCTGTCATACTGAATAATGACATACTGCTTGTTTTCATCCTGAGTAATGATGTTACATAATGATTGAGTAGTAGATACGTGTGATCTTTGGATTCCTTGTGCCTAGCAATATGTGTAGAGTGTAAATCAATCGACGCTGAATATCTGAGATCCAATTGGATCTTGAACTTTAGAGTCTGCCGTGCAGCCAAAGTTGGCACTTTGCTGCAGAATAGATATCATAGTTGAAGAACCCAAACTCTACTGTCAAAAAGCAGATATGAAGTCAAGAAGAGTACAGTGAGCACCTGCAATGGAAGCCCACATCCCAATGAGTTTCTAAGGAAAGGTAAACAGCACAGAAACAATGCTCTCAGGTTGCTCACTTAGGGGAGAGACCAAGACCTGACCAACTAGCAAGGGCAAGCAGAACAGCCTGGAGCCCAACAAAGCTTTGACAGTGGCACCTCTACACCTGTGCTAGAGAGGCTGATAGCCACAGGAACCTAGTGAACACCTGAGCTGTAGCCAGTTCAAATAGACGTGCTGCCAATGCAAAACATACACCAATATTCAAATTCTTTAAAAAAGAGAAGGCCAGTGAAGTAGCATACAGTTTATGCAATGGGCCTGAGGGATCTGAATTCCTAGGTTCAATCCTTAGCACTGCCATAAGCCAGAACTGAGCAGTGCTATGGTAAATAATAGTAATAATAAATTAATAAATAACTAAGAATGTATAAATAATCACATCAATTTATTTATGTTCATTATATGTAGGGATGACAATTGGGGACATATTAGGTAAAAAAAAAAAACCTTAAATGGCGCTTATTGGTTTCTTTTAAATTTTTATAGCATGGCTACTGGAAAATTTCAGTTGCATGTGTGATTCACATTTATATTTTACATCATCTTTCTACTGTATGGTGCCTTTATTTTTTTAGTATTCTTTATTTCTTATTAAAAGTCTGTTATAAGATTATAAGGTTATGATGTATATAGTTCCACACCATACCCAGAACCAAAGTTCCATATCCCTATGTATGGTGCCTTTATAAATCACCCAGCCATCACATCACCTTTGGTCTTAGAAGTGGTGACCAGGAAGTTCTGGAAGAACCAAACAGCTCCAAGACTCAGAAGTGTATGTCATAGTAAATTGACAGATAATCATGAAATCAAGAGAGGCTCTGTCCTCTTGGACAAATTAGCTCAATGAAAACTTCATCTTCACCATCATTGATGCCTGCATAGTTTCTTCAGTTCTGGTTGAATTTTCCTTTCACGGCAAGAAGAAATTATAAAGAAGGATTGATATTTCCACAAGCACATACTGATAACAGCAAGCAGCCCAGGGTAAGGTAAATAAATTCAAATGTCTATGAAAGCAGGTAACATAAACAAGTGAAGCAAGCCTAGTGTTTTCTTTCAATACAACCACACTTTGAATATTAAACACATAGGCATTTTCTTCACTTCTCCAAAGAAAAATGCTCTTTTCCTGTTTCATTTTTATTTTTGTTTGTGAAATGTATGATGTTCTTGGCCAGTCTTTTATTTTTCTGCCTTTGCTATAAAAAGAAATTTCACTCAACTCTTAACTCAATTTAAGAATGAAAAAAAAAAAAAGAAAAGGAAGAAAGAAACACACAACTAAGCAGTACAAAGACAATGGTCAATTGCAACTGACACTGGCCTCAGGGTTGGGGGCTCAGGTTGGAGTGGTGTGGATGGTGCAGAAATGGGAAATGTGGCCCCACTCCCAGGAGCAGCTCTGATTCTATGCCAGCCAAGTGGAAATATGGGTCCTTGTGGCCAGTTCTGAGTTTTCAAAGCATCTGAATATTTATATGAAATCCCTGTATTATAATGCTGCCAGGTAACTCAAATGTTTTTAAAACATAGCTTAAGCCAAAATGCTGGGATCCAAACAAAATGTTATCTCCAGACCAGGCCTGGCTCATGGGCCACTGGTTTACATTCATCAATACAGAGCTAAACATTATTTGCCTTGGAGAGAGAGAGAGAGAGAGAGAGAGAGAAATTAATATTTTCTTTTTTTTAATTTTTTTTATTTAAGAAAGAATTAATTAACAAAACCATAGGGTAGGAGGGGTACAACTCCACACAATTCCCACCACCCAATCTCCATATCCTACTCTCTCCCCTGATAGCTTTCCCACTCTCTGTCCCTCTGGGAGCATGGACGCAGGGTCATTGTAGGTTGTAGAAGGTAAAAGGTCTGGCTTCTGTAATTGCTTCCCCGCTGAACATGGGCATTGACTGGTCGGTCCATACTCCCAGTCTGCCTCTCTCTTTCCCTAGTAGGGTGTGTCTCTGGGGAAGCTGAGCTCCAGGACACATTGGTGGGGTCTTCAATCCAGGGAAGCCTGGCCAGTATCCTGATAGCATCTGGAACCTGGTGACTGAAAAGAGAGTTAACATACGAAGCCAAACAAATTGTTGAGCAATCATGGACCCAAAGCTTGGAAGTGTTAGGGTGGTATTCACTGCAAACTCTAGTGTACTTCTGCTTTCAGGTACATATTTTGCAGTAGTTTATGGATACGTGTGAACATATGCTCTCTCTCACAGAAACTGTGTATATCTAGGTTTTGGGACTTTGTTAGAAAGTGAACCACCTGAGATGAAATTAGAGTATACTATGAAAGGAAAGGTCTCACCCGAGTAATGAAGTTGAAGGGCTGTCATTCAACATGTGAAGTCTCTGGACACAGTCTGAAGTAAAGCATGGTGAGGTGGCAATCGTTGTGTTGGTTAGGTTGTGATCGGCAGATGCAATATTATTTGATATGGATTGGGAGAGGCATGTGGGAAAGTGGGCCCTATCCAAGGGTTCCAGGACTGGGGGAAGTAGAGGCTCTATAGTGGAGATGTGAGGTTCCTGCTGTCTTAGGGTTCAAAAAGACACTGATAGTTAATGTTATCATCACATTATTTGGTAATTGGGTTAACTTTGAAAAGTCCTCTTGTTAGGGTTTGCTGTACAGTACCCAGTATCTTGTATATAGTTGTGCTATTGGATGCTTCTGATCTACTTGGTCTAGGCTTTTGAGAGAGCCCGCATATCAAATACACAGTCTATATATTAAAAAGATTCAGTTTGTGTTTTGAAAAACTTTGAGACATACAATTGATTTCCCCCCTCTCATATTAACTAACTAATGATTTATATGTCTACATTTTGCTAGGAGTGTACATAAACACCATTCCCACCACCCAAAGACTGTGACCCATCCCTCCCACCCACTCCCATCCCCCACTGGCCCAGGAAGCTGCATGTCTACCCCTCACCACTGGGTTTTTACTTTGGTGCCCTACTTACAATTTGGTCAGGTCCTGCTTTTAGTTTCCCTTTCAGAACTTCTTTCTCAACTTCTGTTGATGAGTGGGATCATCCCATACTCATCTTTATCTTTCTGACTTAGCTCACTTAAAATAATTCCTTCTAGCTCTATCCAAGATGGGTCAGAGAAGGTGGGTTCATTGTTCTTGATAGCTGTATAGTATTCCATTGTGTATATATACCACAGCTTTCTCAGCCACTCATCTGTTGTTGGGCACCTGGGTTGCTTCCAGGTTTTAGCTATTATGAATTGTGCTGCTATGAACATAGGAGTACACACCTCTTTTTGGTTGGGTGTTGTGGAGTCCTTGGGGTATAACCCCAGGAGAGGAATTACTGGATCATATGGAAAGTCCATGTCTAGCCTTCTGAAAGTTTTCCAGACTGCTCTCCACAGAGGCTGGACCAATTTACATTCCCACCAGCAATGCAAAAGGGTTCCTCTGTCCCCACAACCTCTCCATCATTTGTTGCTGCTGTCCTTTTTGATGTATGCCATTCTTACAGGAGTGAGGTGGTATCTTAGTGTTGTCTTAATTAGCATTTCTCTGACAATCAGTGACCTAGAGCAGTTTTTCATATGTTTGTTAGCCTTTTGGATCTCCTCTGAGGTGAATGTTTTGTTCATATCCTCTGCCCATTTTTGGATGGGGTCATTTGCTTTTTTGTTGCTAAGTTTGCTGAGCTCTTTATATATTTTGGTGATCAGTTTCTTGTCTGATGTATGGCATGTGAAGATCTTCTCCCATTCTGTGAAGGGTCTCTTTGTTTGTTTAATAGTTTCTTTGGATGTGCAGAAGCTTTTCAATTTGATGTAGTCCCATTGGTTTGTTTCTGCTTTAGTCTTCCTTGCAATTGGGTTTGATTCATCAAAGGTGTCCTTGAGGTGTAGGTGGGAAAGTCTTTTATCAATGTTTTCCTCTAAGTATTTGATAGTTTCTGGTCTGACATCCAGGTCTTTGATCCATTTGGAGTTGATTTTTTTTCTGGTGAGATAAAGTGGTTCAATTTCATTCTTCTGCATGTTTCAACCCAGTTTTCCCAGCACCATTTATTGAAGAGAGCCTCCTTTTTCCATTTAATCCTTTGGGCCCCCTTATCAAAGATTAGATGTCCATAGGTGTGGGATTTATTTATGGGCTTTCAATTCTGTTCCACTGGTCTGTGTGCCTATTTTTGTTCCAGTACCATGCTCTTTTGATGATGATGGCTTTATAATATAGTTTAAGGTCTGGGTGGGTGATGCCTCCATTTCTGTTTCTTTTCCTCAAGATGGTTTTGGCAATTCTAGGTATTTTCAGGTTCCAGATAAATGATTGTAGTGTTTGCTCTATTCTCTTAAAGAAGCTTGGTGGAACTTTGATGTTTATTGCATTAAATTTGTATATGGCTCTGGGGAGAATATTCATTTTGATGATATTTATTCTTCCAATACATGAGCATGGGATATATTTCCATTTCTTGGTATCAGTTTCTATTTCCTTGAGTAGCGACTCATAGTTTTCAGTATACAAGTCTTTCACTTCTTTGGTCAACTTTATTCCTAGGTATTTGATTGACTGAAACAGTAAAGGGGAGTGATTTCTGGATGTCTTCTTCTTCAGATTTAGTGTTTGCATAAAGAAATGCCACTGATTTCTGTACATTGATTTTGTAGCCTGATACTTTGCTATATTGCCTAATAACTTCCAGTAGTTTTCTGCTGGATTCTTTAGGTTTTTCTATGTATACTATCATATCATCTGCAAATAGTGAGAGCTTGACTTCTTCCCTTCCAATCTGTATTCCTTTGATTTCTTTCTCTTGCCTGATTGCTATGGCAAGAACTTCCAATACTATGTTGAAGAGTAACGGTGACAGTGGACAGCCCTGTCTAGTCCCCGATCTGAGGGGGAATGCTTTCAGCTTCTGTCCATTGATTATGATGTTGGCTGTAGGTTTGCTATATAGAGACTCCACTATCTTGAAGAATTTCCCATCTATTCCCATTTTTTGTAGAGTTTTGAGCATGAATTGGTGTTGACTTTTGTCAAAGGCGTTTTCTGCATCTATTGAGATAATCATGTGGTTTTTGGCTTTGCTTTTATTGATGAGGTGAATGACATTGATTGACTTATGGATGTTGAACCAGCCTTGCATTCCTGGGATGAATCCCACTTGGTCGTGATGAACAATCTTTTTGATATGTTGCTATATCCGGTTGGCCAAGATCTTGTTTAATATTTTGGCATCTATGTTCATCAGCAATACTGGTCTGTAGTTTTTCTTTTTTGTTCTGTCCCTATCAGCTTTTGGTATCAGGGTGATGTTGGCTTCATAGAAGGTGGAAGGGAGTATTCCTGTTTCTTCAAACTTATGGAAAAGCTTAAGAAGTATGGGTACTAACTGTTTCCTGAAAGTTTTGTAGAATTGGTTTGTGAAGCCATCTGGTCCAGGACTTTTGTTGTTGGGGAGGTTCTTAATAATGGTTTCAATTTCTTTGTCTGTGATTGGTGCATTTAGATTTTGTAGTTCTTCTTGGTTCAGTTTTGGAAGGGCATATGTTTCTAGGAATTGTTCCATTTCTTCCAGATTCTCTAGCTTGGTGGCATATAGTTCTTCATAGAAGTTTCGCAGGATTCTCTGGATTTCTGTGGTGTCAGTTGTGATATCTCCTCCATCATTTACAATTCTATTAATTTGAGTCTTCTCTCTTTTTTGTTTGGTGAGTCTGGCTAGGGGTTTGTCAATTTTGTTTAATATTTCAAAGAACCAACATTTGGCTTCATTGATCTTTTGTATGGTTCTTTTATTTTCTATGTTGTTTATTTCTCCTCTAACTTTAGTGATTTCTGTCCTTCTGGTTGCTTTAGGGTTCTTTAGTTCTTCTTCCTCTAATTCCTTGAGGTGTGCAGTAAGGTGTGCATTTGAGCTTCTTCTTGGTGTTTAATATGTGATTGTATGGCTATAAGTTTCCCTCTCAGTACTGCTTTAGCTGTGTCCCAAATATTTTGATAGGTTGTGTCTTCATTTTCATTTGTTTCCAGGAACATTTGAATTTCCTGATTGAGTGAGTCTCTGACCCAGTGGTTCTTAAGGAGTATGTTGTTTAGTTTCCAAATTCTGTGACTTTTAATAATTTTCTGTTTGTTGTTAAATGTTAGTTTTACTCCACTGTGGTCTGAGAAGATACTTGGGATGATTTCAATGCTCTTGAATTCATTCATGCTGTCTTTGTAGCCTAACATGTGGTCTATCCTTGAGTATGTGTTATGTGGATTTGAAAAGAAGGTGTATTCCAGTTTTTTGGGGTGAAGGACTCTGAAAATGTCCAAGAGGTCTACTCTGTCAATCTCTTCATTCAATTCTCTTGTATCTCTGTTGGTTTTCTGCTTTGTTGATCTGTCTAAGTGTGAGAGTGGGGTATTGAAGTCTCCCACTATTATTGTATTACTATTGATGTATTTTTGAAATTCTTTCACTAGGTGCTTAATGTATTTAGATGGTCCCTAATTGGGTGCATAGATGTTAATAATTGTTAAGTCTTCTTGGCTGATTGATCCTCTAATCATTATGTAATGTCCTTGCCTATCTTTTATTACTTTATTAAATTTAAAATCTATTTTGTCTGGGATGAGAATGGCTGTTCCAGCCCTTTTTTGTGGTCCATTAGCCTGTATGATGGTTTTCCATCTTTTCACTTTAAGTCTGTGTTTATCTTGTTGTGACACATGGGATTCTTTCAAGCAGCATATGATTGGGTTATGTTTTCTGATCCATCCCCCCACCCTATGCCTTTTGATGGGTGAGTTTAAGCCATTGACGTTTATTGATATTATAGATTTAATGTATTTTAGTGCCATTGTTCAAAAAAAATTTTGTTTGCTCTGACATATTGCAAGTATTATAGTGATGTTCTTGTTTATAAGAGGTCTTTTAGAACCTCTTTCAGGGCCGGCTTGGTGATGGTTGCCTCCTTTAACTGTTGTTTGTCTAAGAAGGATTTGATCCCTCCATATAGTTTGAATGAAAGTCTAGCAGGATATATTATCCTTGGTTGAAACCCTTTTTCATTCAGGGCTCGATAGATATCTTGTCATTCCCTTCTGGATTTTAGAGTTTGAGTGGAGATGTCTGCAGATAATCTTATGGGTTTTCCCTTGTATGTGACTTTTTGTTTCTCTCTTGCAGCCTTTAGGATCCTTTCTTTATCCTTACTTCTTCTCATTGTGACTATGATGTGTCTTGGTGTCTTCAGGTCTGGGTTGATTCTGTTTGGTACTCTCTGGGCCTCTTGAATCTTGATGTCCTTTCTGTTATTCAGGTCTGGGAAGTTTTCTTCTATTAATTCCTCTAGAATGTTTGCATCCCCTTCCTCTCTTTCTCCCTCTGGCAGGCCAATTATATGAATGTTACTTCTTTTGAGATCATCCCATATGTCTCTGTTGTTGTTTTCAGTGTCTCTCAATCTCTTTTTTAAGCTCTTTCACCTCTTTCTTCATTTTCTCTAACTCATCCTCTGTCTGACTAATTCTGTTTTCTGCTTCTGTTAGTCTGCTTTCCCTTGCCTCAGCTTCTTTCTTCATTACAGCTATTTCAGCTTTCAGTTCTCTAATTGCCTCAAAATAATCAGTATTTTCCTTGGGGGTCTCAACTGTTGTTTCCCTAATACTGCCATTCCTTTCCTCCAATGTTGTTTTCATTTCTGTGATTAATAAGTTTATTAATGCTTGCATACTTTTCTTATCTATGGTTACTTCTGGCTTATTTGTAGTTTCTTCTGGGCTCTTGTCTTCATTAATTGGAGTAGCAGTTTTATTTGTTTTTGATCTACCCATTTTTTTAATTTATGTGTTTCTTTTTTATATGCTCTGTTGCTCCTCAGTTGTTGTGTCTTGAGTACAAGTAACACTGTACTGAATACCTTTATGACAATTGCACTCACCAGCCTCAGGAATTACAGTAGCAACTGAAGCAAGTATTGAAGCAGTTTAATCGTTACCAGTTAGCCAAACAATTTCTCCGGTCTGTGAAAAAATAGTAACCAAATCCTTGTGAAGAAGAGAAAAGAAAGAAGGGATAGCAAGAATAGACAGCTATGCAAATCTACTATCCACTGTATATTCTAGGGGTAACAAGAGGGGAAAGGGAACTAGAGCAGAGATACACACATAGAGAGTCCACTCTGAGTCAGATTTCTTCCCCAAAATAATTCACAAATTCAGAAAGGCAAAGAAGAAGGAAGGAAGAAGTGTATTACAAGATAAAAAAAAAGAAAGAAAGAAGAGACAAGAGAGAGAAAAGGGAAAAGATAAGAAAAAGAGCTGTAATTAAAGAGCACTGAAAGGAAAGGTTTTTTTAATTACTTTATTTTTAATTTAATTTAATTTAATTTTTTGATTAGCTAGGAGGGGGAGGGAGGGGAGAGTCTGTAGAGGAGGTAGGATTAAGGAGACAAGTTCCTCCCACAATACATAAGATGCCCACTACCCTAGCACTGAAATATATGCTAAGAGTTAATTCTGATCAACCTAAAGGGGGGGGAGGTATATGCCTTTATATAATATTAATAGTAAAATAGCACAGGGTAAAAAAAATAAAATAAAAACCCTGTCCCAGATTACCTCAAACCTTGTGATCAGAGGCAGCTGATTGTTAAGAATGAGAAAAAAAAAAGACCTCAGGACTAGACAAGGATAGCTGAAATAGACAGTTATGCAAATCTACTATCAACTGTATATTCTAGGGGTGGCTAAAGGAGGAAGGGAAGTTGAGCAGAGACACTCACAGTGAGAGTCCACACTGAGTCAGAATTCTTCCCCAAAATAATTCCCAAATGTGTATCAGTGAATTCAAAAAAGCACACTGTTTGGTGGTATGGGGGCTGGGGGTTGTGGCTTTGGAAGCTGTAGGATTAAGGAAGAAAGGATGACAAGAATGAGAAAAAGAGAGAAAAAAAAGAAAGAGAGAGAGAGACAAAAAAGAAAAAGATAAGAAAAAGAACAGTCATAAAAGAGCAGTGAAAGGAAAGGTTTTTTTAAATTTATTTATTTTTAATTATTTAATTAGCTATGTGGGGTGAGGTGTGGTGTTGGCTACTTAGAAAGAAAAAAGGCCAGAGGTTTCAGAAGGGTATAGACTTAGAATGAATGATACTCCCTGATGGGACAGGAATTTGGTAAAAAAGAAGCTCCTAGCAGGGGAGCCTGCTAGGAGCTGGTCCCCAGGGGCTGGTTATGGGGGGGAGGGGGAGGAGGTATGCTTAAAAATTAAAAGGAAAAATTTTTTTCCCCTTTTTTCCTACTCTAATTCTTAACCCAAATTAAGTTATAGTCACCTCTTTGGTGTTACCGCTAGGACCCCTTATTGACTGGCCTACTAAAGGCAGAAAATCCTACCGTTTCCAGGAGATGTGGTCAGAGCTCAAGCCACTAGCAGCTTCTCAGTCCGCCATCTTCCGGGAACCCTCAGAAATTAATATTTTCAAAGCCTTACTCGATGTCTGGAAGTCCATCTCCTTTCAACCACTGAATCTCAAGAGCATCTGAAACATCACTAGCATCAACTTCACAACTGAAGAAACAGAGGTTCATCTGAGTTGAATGATCTGTCCAAGATAGCTCAACTAGAAACATCCAGCTGGGGGAAGCTCTATAGTTCCTAGTTTTTTAAACCTATTCTTACACTGTTGTCTTCTGTTGGCTCTCCACTTAGAGACCTTAACCCAGACATCTGGACCATGCCCTCCTCACTCCAATCACACCAACTGTCTCCTCTAACTTCATCAAGGACTTTTGTGACTGAATATGGTCTTGTCTTTGTCATTGCTCCCTAAGAAGAAAGCTCAAAGACCAAAACTAGGCACAGACTCAGCATACACTTGTTGGTTGCAATCCCATCACTCAGCTGGTCCACTCCCCTCATACATCTGTGTGTGTTCTATTTGTACCCTCCACATGAAGTGCTCATGGTGACCCTTCATCACAACATGGAAGGACTAATTTCACCAGAGACCCCCCCCACGCAGAGCATGGGGACAGGTGTCAGGGAAGATAGAGGTAGGGACCAGACCACAGAAGCATCATTTGCTAGAAAGGAACCAGAGATGCAGAAGGAGTGAGAGCTGATCTTCCAGATTGGATTTACAGAGCTGGAAGACAGACTGAGAGCAAAAGAATTCCAATGAGCTTGTCAGGAGTGAGGTCCCATTGTCAAACTTCCTACCCACCCCCTTTTCGCAACATTATCAGAGTGTTTCTAAAAATGGAAATGTTTTTTTTACCAGGTTTTGTCATGCTGCAACACGGAGGAGAGAGAGAGAGGAGATCCGGAGTGGAGAGGGAACACAATTCTTTATTCATGTGGGCACCTCAGAGTTGGGTGAGAGTGCAGTGGTTCAGGCCATGTGGAGCTAGCCAAAATGGCCGCCTTTAGCAGCAAACTTCCCTGCATCTGGTCACTGAAGTGAAAAGCGGGCAAGAGAGAGGGGGCGGAAGAAGAAGGGCTTTATAGGGCAAAAACCGGGAGTGATGAGCCAGGACAGGATTGGTTGGGAAAGGCACTCCAAGAATGTCCCAACTCTCGCAGGTACTAGCAATAGCCTGAGGGGACAACATGGCAGATGTGACTGTATCTGCACAATTTCCCAGTATCTCCCCCTTTCCTTATATCCAATGGCCACAGTATAGGAAATTTAGAGTGGAGTAGGCTTAAATGTTTTTAAGGAATTCTGTTGGTATGCTTCCAAATTCTGCTTCTAAGACCCCTTCTGTTTCATTGGTTTAATCCCCCCTGCTTAACACTGTATTTTATTTACATAACCATTGTTAACTAAGCACCACCCTGTCTTCAGGGCATTGGTTTAATCCTCACTGTTTTGCACACTTTTTCCTTCTCCCCAGCCCCTATCCTCTTCGGACCAGACATTTCTGCCTCAGGATATATAATGACAGGATTGTGATTAGAGATAGCTTAGATTGTTCTGTGTTCCACATGAATAAAGACTGAACTGTGTACCACTCAGCCATGAGTCCCTGGTTGTTTCTGTCTCCTGCCTGTGAAGCTAGACCAGCAAATGGTGCCTTGAACAGGGACTGGCAGAATGCCATGCTCAGGTGGGAATATGTAGGATGTTTTTGTGGGGAAGAGAAGACTTACATGGCTGCCAACCTTCTGAGATTTATGTGTCCCCCCTGTGCTCAACCCCTCTGTAGAGAGAGAGACTTAACCTGGAGGGACTCATCTCATAAGTTAAGCTCTTCCAGGCTCCACCATCTCCTCACAATATTTCTGTATCTTTCCCTATCTTTCTATCTAGTCATCACATTAAGATGGTTCAATGTCTATAAAAGACTCCATCTGTGACAGAGGAATAGTAATGTAGGGGTGAACAGAAACCTTTTGGGCATAAACCTGAAGGCTATAACAAAACAGGAAGGGACAAGTAGGGGAGCAGTAAGAGCCAGGGAAGTCTTGGTGATTAAAGGGGCATGTCCTGCCTCTGGGGGCAAGGCCTAGTAATGAGGGGGCATTTCCTGCCTCAAAGGACAGGGCCTGCAGGTGGGAGGGTGTGCCTGCCAAGCGAAGGGGCTGTTTGGCACTGTACAGTCCCCAAGGCAACTGGCTGCAAGGTCCATGAACTAATGCGGGTCAGTCTTTGAAAAACCAGCAGCGTGAAGGGAAGGAAGCTGCTATAAACTTGTGTAAAGTGTCCAATGGGTGTACCAGCAAGTCTGATAGAAGTCTCAGTCCAATACAGATGACCAGGAGAAATACCAGAGGATGAAATGCTGTACGTCTATCTCCATGGGGAAGGTCAGCCACCGGAATTCTGCTTCACTGTAGAGAGTGGACTACAACCACCAAAGCATGACAGGCAAAGCAGAAGCAGGAAGGGCAGACAGGCAGTAAGAAAGTTCTGTCCTTGGAGTCTGTGAATCAGGTTCTTCAGATCATGTCAGGTCATATCATGGGTTTCGGGGGTGTGCCACTGTAGTCATGCCATCTAGTGGGTGATGTAAGAGTTTGCAGGGGTCCAGATGGTTTTCCCCGGGATCCCTGTGAAAGAAACACAAACAATCTGCTTCCCCTGGTTAGCAGTGCATCTGATTCAATTTTTTTATAGAAAAAGAGGTTTGGTGCCTTAGCCAACTGAATATTGGGGGGATGTATCTCCTATTATTTCTTTCTTTACTTAATTGAGCGTAGGTGTTTGGCAGGCCTTCTCAACAACCATTTGTCTTTGGGTAGTAAGGGATGTCTGTGGCATGGGTGATGTTATAAAAGGGAAACATATTTAAATTGTTGGCTGACAAAGGCAAGTCTATAGTGGCAGGACGAGATACACCAATTAAGTGTAGAAAAATATGTGAATGTCGTTAATGCACATAAGTTGTATATGGAGGAACTTCTTATAGTATAATACCTTACCATCTGAGCAGATGCTTCTTCATGTGAAGGCTTTGACATAGTTGTAGTAAATTACTTGTGAAAAAAAAACTTTTAACAAGATAGAAGTTTACTATAATTAAAAATTCAATGATCATAATTGGTTAAAGTATCTTTATAATTTTGTTTAAAGGTCATCTAATGTGACCTCCTGTAGCAGTCTCTACAGCAGATCTTCAGACCAATTTTAGTTAAAAAAATATATATATATTGATTTTTTAACTATTTTTACTTTGGACTATAAACAGACTCAGGTTGCTTAGAGAGTTAATGCATGTTAGTGACAACGGTTTTAATATTTACAGTGTCAGATTGATGCCAGATCTGTTGTGGATTAATTTCCACAAGACAGCTTAAAGGGCACTTTTAGGGGCCCTCCAAAAGCGTCCTGTATAGAGAATTTGTATTTTAGTTTTGGGGATGTATTGTCATGTTAAATATTCAGACTTTTACCTTAAATAGTTACTTTTAGCAAATTAATTTTACCTTGCCTGGTAATAATGTAGCTTCAAGGTTACACTTTTTTTCTCTCTTTTTTTAAATTTATTTAAGAAAGGAGACATTAACAAAACCATAGAATAAGAGGGGTACAATTCTGCACAATTCCCATAACCTGATCTCCACATCCCACCCCCTCCCCTGATAGCCTTCCCATTCTCTATCTCTCTGGCAGTATGGATCCAGGGTCATTGTGGGTTGCAGAGGGTGGAAGGTCTGGCTTCTGTAATTGCTTCCCCACTGAACATGGGCGTTGACTGGTCGATCCATACTCCCATTCTGTCTCTCTCTTTCCCTAGTAGGGTGGGGCTCTGAGGAAGTGGTGCTCCAGTACACGTTGATGGGGTCGTCTGTCCAGGGGAGTCTGGTCAGCATCCGGAACCTGGTGGCTGAAAAGAGAGTTAACGTACAAAGCCAAACAAATTGTTGAACAATCATGGACCTAAAGACTGTAATAGTGCAGATGAGGTGTTGGGGGTATTCCCTGCATGCTCTTGTGTACTTCTGCTTTCAGGTATATATTTTTCCCCTAGTTTATGGGCACAGGTGAACCTATGCTCTATCTCAGGGGACCTGGACTATATCTAGGTTTTGGGGACTTTATTGTGGAGTGGAACACCTGGAATGGAATTAGAGAATACTATGAAAGGAAAGGTCTCACCTGAGTGATGAAGCTGAAGGGTTGTCATTTCACACCTGAAGTCTCTGGTCACAGTCTGAAGTGAAGCATGCTAGGGTGGCACTCATTATGTTGATTAGGTTGTGATCCACAGATGCAATATTATTTGATTTGAATTTAGAGAAGCATGCAGAAAAGTGGGCCCCACCCTAAGGTTCCAGGACTGGGGGAAATATAGGCTCTATAGTGGAAATGTGAGGTTCCTGTTGTCTTAGGGTTAAAGAATACAATGGATAGTTATTGTTATCATGACATTATTTGGTGATAGCGTTAACTTTGGAAAGTCCCTTTGATAGGCTTTGGGGTATAGTACCCAGCATCTTGTATATAGCTGTGCTGTCGGTTGCTTCTGTTCTCCCTGGTCTAGGCTTTTGGGAGAGAACATATCAAAGACAGCCTATGTATTAAAAAGACTCAGTCTGTGTTTTAAGAAGTTCTAAACATATGATCATTTTTTCGCCTCTCATATTAGTTAAGTAGTGGTTTATATAATGTTTACACTTTAATAGGATTGTACATAAGCACCACTCCCACCACCAAAAGACTGTGTCCCATCCCCACCACCCACCCCTACCCATCCTCCCTCCACCCTGCTGGGAAGCCCAATGGCCACCCTCCCCTTCACCACAGTGTTTTTACATTGGTGCCGTGCTCTCGATTTAATCAGATCCTGCTTTTAGTTTCCCTTTCTGTTCTTCTTTCTCAACTTCTGTTGATGAGTGGGGACATCCCATACTCATCTTTATCTTTCTGACTTAGCTGATTTAACATAATTCCTTCTAGCTCTGTCCAAGATGGGTCAGATAAGGTGGGCTCATTGTTCTTAATAGCTACACAGTATTCCATTGTGTATATGTACCACAGCTTTCTCAGCCACTCATCTGCTCTTGGGCACCTGGGTTCCTTCCAGCTTTTAGCTATTATGAATTGTGCTGCTATGAACATAGATGTACACACATCTTTTTGGTTGGGCATTATGGAGTCCTTGGGGTATATCCCCAGGAGAGGAATTACTGGGTCATATGGAAGGTCTATGTCTAGCCTTATAAGAGTTCTCTAGACTGATGTCCAGAGAGGCTGGACCAATTTATATTCCCACCAGCAATGTAGAAGGGTTCCTCTGTCCCCACAGCCTCTCCAACATTTGTTGCTGCTGTCCTTTTTGATGTATGCCATTCTCACAGGAGTGAGGTGGTATCTCAATGTTGTCTTTATTTGCATCTCTCTGACAATTGGCGACCTGGAGCAGTTTTCCATGTGTTTGTTAGCCTTTTGGATCTCCTCTGAAGTGAATGTCTTGCTCATATCCTCTGCCCATTTTTGGATGGGGTCATTTGCTTTTTTGTTGCTAAGTTTGTTGAGTTCTCTGTATATTTTGGTGATTAGTCTCTTGTCTTGATGTTTGGCATGTGAAGATCTTCTCCCATTCTGTGAGGGGTCTCTTTGTTTGTGTGATAGTTTCTTTGGCTGTGCAGAAGCTTTTCAATTTGATGTAGTCCCATTGGTTTGTTTCTGCTTTAGTCTTCCTTGCAATTGGGTTTGATTCATCAAAGGTGTCCTTGAGGTTTAGGTGGGAAAGTGTTTCACCAATGTTTTCCTCTAAGTATTTGATAGCTTCCGGTCTGACATCCAGGTCTTTGATCCATTTGGAGTTGATTTTTGTTTCTGGTGAGATAAGGTGGTTCAATTTCATTCTTCTGCATGTTACAGCCCAGTTTTCCCAGCACAATTTATTGAAGAGAGACTCCTTCTTCCATTTAATCCTTTGGGCCCCTTATCAAAGATTAGATGTCCATAGGTGTGGGGTTTTCAAGGTTACACTTTTAACCATTAATGTTTACCAAACTTGAAGCATAACCATAAACATTTAGTTATAACACACAGGAGGAGAAAAACTTTTGTTACGAAAACATATCATTTTAAAAACAAATTTAGATCTGTCTTTACTCACACAGTTTAAGACAAAGCACTTTACATTTATACCATGACATATATAAAAAATCAAAAGAGGAAAAAAAATTTTTTTGGAATATTTCTGGATGTCTCCAGAAACCTTGGCTGCATCCAGCATTTTTATATAAAGTCAATTAAGTTTCAGAGTACTATGAGCAAAATGGGTCATACAAAAATTTTTGGTCATTCAATGCACTCACTCACAAAACACAACTGGCCAGTCATAGCATAAGATATTCAGAGAAGGGTTAGGATAGAGGGCTCTGTGAGCCATATTTTTCAGATTCCACCATGTCATTTTATGGGTCCTGGGGTGCATCCTGCATATAGTCCTCTTGCAGTATTTCTTATTCCTCAGGGATAGCAGTGCCATCATGTGGGTATTGTTGGACATGGTGGGCAGGAACGCAAACAGGTTTGGAGTAATTCTGTGGAAAAACACATGCAAAACCCCTCCCCATGGTCAATAGGGGGTCAGGCCCTTTCCAAATTTTATCGAGTGGGTCTTTCCATTTGACCTTAATAGCTGGGAGGGTGGATGGTGTTTGCCAATGAAGAATAATAGAAAGTAGGTCTGAGTTTTTGTAAATATTAAAGAGATTTAATGTAGTTAAGGCTTTTGCGAGCTGGATTTGGGGGGGGTACATTCCTCCTTTATCTTTATTTAATTAAGCCTTAAGGGTTTTATGGGCCCTTTCGACAATGCCTTGTCCCTGTGGATTATAGGGAATGTCTGTGGTATGAGTAATGTTCCAGAGGGAACAAAAATCTTTAAATTCTTTGCTGGTAAATGTAATCCCATTGTCAGTTTTCAGTTGAAGTGGTAAGCCCATTACAACAAAACATGAGAGCATATGGCTTATACGCTTTTTTGAGCTTTCTCGCACCTGAACTGTTGCCCACATAAATTTAGAAAAGGTATCAATTGAGATAAACATGTATTTTTGTTTGCCAAAGTTGGTATGTGGGTGACATCAATTTGCCAAAGAGTGTTGGCTTTTAAGCCTCGGGGGTTAACCCCAAGAGTTTGAATAGCAGATGTTTTTATCAGACCTGCACAGGAAGAACATGTAGCAAGAATACGTTTCAACTATGCTAAAGGAACATCAGGAAATCGATATCAAAGGCCTTTAAGATTAACATGGGTTAGGGAATGAAAGTCACCAGGATTAGAGACAGAGACTAGGAGAATTCCTGTGGAGGCGAGGCAGTCAGCTGCAGCATTCCCTTCGGACAGGGAACCAGGAAGAGGGCTGTGGGAACAAAGGTGCTGAACATACAGTGGCTGGGTTTGAGAACAGAAAATAGAGGCAATTTGAATTAAGAGAGGAGAAAGTGGGTTGTCATCAATTCTCACATAAGACCGAGCAAGCCATGGAAGTAAGTTAACAGTATACACACTGTCAGGAAAAAAAAATGTTGAAGTATTCTGGTACAGCTTTTAATGCAAGGAAAACAGCATAAAGTTCTTTGTACTGAGGGGAATTATCAGGAAGCTCAGTAAAGAGAGGTTTAGGTGATTGCTTGTCTGGATAATATATAAGGGAAACAGCCCCCCTTTTTTTCCACCATCAGTGAAGATTGTAGGAACAGAGGGGATGGGATCTCGAGAGAAAATTTTAGATACTAGTGGATGCAAAAGAGGTAAAGAAGCTATCAATTTATTAGAAGGAAAATGGTTATCTATTTGTCCTGGAAACCCCACTAAACTTATGGCCAAATGAGAATGGTGGCATATGAGCCACTCTGTATCTGTTAGAGAAAAGGGAAGAATAATTGAATCCGGTTCCCTTCCAAAGACTTGCACCGATCTGTTTCTTCCTTGGCGAACCATGAATGCTAATGCATCTATCTCAGTAAGGAGTCTTGGAGCTCTGCTTACTGGCATATGAAGCCACTCGAGAACCCCATGGTTCTGCCACAGTGCCCCCACTACTGTGGGGGTGGAGTTAAAGATTAGAAGGTTTACCAGAGAGGAGGGGGAGAATCGAACAAGGTGCATGTCTTGGAGGGCCTGGTTAACCCTTTCCAGTGCCAAGGAGGCTTTGGGAGTTAACACACATTTTGAGGAGGGCTGTTCGTTTCCTTTTAACAGGTCAAACAGCGGTTGGAGGTAGCTAGTAGGCAGAAAAAGATACTGCCTAAGCCAATTTAAATTTCCAAGAAAACTTTGTAAAGAAGCAAGAGTGAGATTAGAAGGAAAAGTAACACAAGGTTTTAAGGGACGAATCTGCATTAGAGAAATCTCTGAACCTAAGAAAGATATTGGAGGAAATAGCTGTACCTTCTCAGGAGCTACATTAAGGCCGCTTTTCTTTAAGGCAGGAATAAGAAAATCACAGAGATCTGTATCTAATTCTCCCCATATTAAGACGTCATCCATGTAGTGAAAAACCTTAAGGCCCTTATGAATATATGGGAAAAGGGCAGATTTAACAGCCTCTTGACAAATTGTAGGACTATTGGCCATGCCCTGGGGCAGTACCACCCATTCAAATCTATCAGCAGGGCTGGTGTTATTAATAGAAGGAACAGAGAAGGCAAAATGCTTACAATCTTGTGGGTGCAAGGGAATAGAGAAAAAACAGTCCTGTATATCAGTAGCTATGACTGGAATTCCTGTGGGAATTGCAGAAGCAAGAGGCAAACCCCTTTGGGGGGAGCCCAAGACCTGCATGGTTCTATTAACCACATGGAGACCTTGGAGGAGGTGCCATTTTCCCAAGCGCTTTTTAATCACAAAGACAGGAGTATTCCATGGTCTTTGGGAATGACGAATGTGTCCCAAGGACAACTGCTCTCAGATGAGCTCTTTTAAAATTTCTAGCTTCTTTCTAGGCAAAGGCCACTGTTCCATCCAGACAGGCTTGTTAGAAAGCCAATCTAAGCAGGGAGTTTGGTTACGAACAGTGGCAGTTAATATTGGGGGCAGCTGGCTAGATCTAGAAGTCTTGCAGGAGTGGGTGTTGCGATCTGCAGAGGCATCTGTGGATATTATAACATCAAGAGATTCCAGAAGATCTCTGCCCAGTAGGTTGGTGCTAATATCAGCTACCAAAGGACAGAAGTGTCTGGTAGTCCCTTCCGGGTCTTCCCACATAAGCGAATCTTATGTGAGAAAGGCTTGGGTCAACCCTCCAACTTCATGTAAATAGGGCCCTGGGAGGAGTTCCTAACTCTGGGGAACCTCTGCTTGCCTTAAAATCATCTTTTCTGCCCCTGTGTCAATCAAACATTTAAAAGGAATGTTGCCAATCCTTACTGTCATAGTAGGGTGACCTTGCTCTAAAACAGGAGTTGTCCACAAAATATCAGGCTCTGAATTTGTACCATTCAGGGGCATGCCATTTTTATGAAACTTGGACCAACAATCTCTCCTCCAATGAAAACCTTTCTGGCATCTAGGACAAGGTGTTCATGGCCTCTGGCTCCCTGACTGGAGGCGGGGTTGCTTTGACTGGAGGCATGATTACCCTGACTGGAGGCATGGTTGTCCTGACTGGAGGCGGGGTCACAGCTTATCTGGACATTGGTGACTGCACTGAAGGCAAGCCCCCTTTTGCTTATGTGGGGTAGCTGTGTCATAATGGGTGCCCCATAAGAGCATGGTCTAAGTTCCTGTGTCACTAAAATCTAATTATCTGGGTGTTCATGTTTAAGACTAAGGTATGCCTGATGGAATTCCGGTAGCATTCCATCCCAGACAATAGAACGCAGGAGGAGAAAACGGGCTTCGGGATTATAAATCTTTCTCTCTAAGCTTGACCGCACCCTGGCAATGAATTAAGCTAGGGAGTCATCGGTTTCTTGGTGAAGGTAGAGAATGGGGACTGAGGCCGCTCCTGTGGGTGGGGTTAACCTCTCCCATGCTTGTGATGCGCAGATGCGTACCTATTCAAAATAATCAGCTGGAAACTTGGCTTCTGCCTGCTGAATTCCGGTTTCAAACTCTCCTGCTCCAAACAGTGCATCAAAACTACATTCCTTTCCTTCAGGTTATGTTGACCACTATCCAAAACAACCTAGAGTCCCCAAGAAGCTTCTCATGGGTCCCTGTGACTATAGTAACCAACAGAATCTAGTGTATCCCCAGAGTACTAATAACAAAATGTTTCCGAAATTCTTATTATTGGGTCATTGAAAAAGTCATAATGCATTTTTATACAGAAAAACAGAAAGAAAGAAGGAAAGGAAGGAAGGAAGGAAGGAAGGAAGGAAGGAAGGAAGGAAGGAATAGAAAAATCAGAAAAAACATGTCATGACTTTTTCTGACCACCCAACATTATTTTTGGCATTTGTAAGAGTCATTTCAATTAGCAAGTAGAGGTTCTGCCCATTGTTCATTGAGGAAATTACATATGGTAAAGTTTAAGCAACTGTCCTAGTCAAGAAACTTCCCTGAGATGATCAGTTTTTAAGCCACTTGCCTTAGCATTTAATTTGAACATAAACCTCTCAGGTGCCTTTTTTGTTTATTTGTTTGATTGTTTTCACTTTCACAATTTTTGTTATCTTTCTTATAGGAAAATGTCTACCTTTCCATAGTATAAGAATGGAAAGAAGAAAACAAGTAAGAGTTCTGGTCTAAAATTCAAAATGAATAGCTAACATGTTGACAGTTTTTTTAATTCCTTTGTTGTTTTTGAGCAAATACTCCATTTTGCTGATTTAGAAGTGGTTGTTTCTTGTTATATTGTGTTACATTTTGTTTACATTTAACATTATGTTAACAATGATGATGTCATTAAATGTCCACTGAAAACATAATTCTAATCGATACATATATTCTATTTAACTTAAGAAATGTCTCCTATTTGGGTGTAATTATTTCTATTAAAATTAATATGTGATAAAAATTCCTATGGCTACATTTTGGTTAGAATAAAAACTGAAATTTTTCCTTAGGATATATAGTGAACCAAAATATTTAACAAGGTGCATTCTGAGACTATGAGCTTGACCCCTTTCAAAGATAAAAGCTCAGAATACAGAGAACAAAAACTAAGTACAGTGCTGCCACAGAGATGCACTCTATGCTTGTCCTCCTAATCATTTTCCCTGTCTGTTCTGAACCTGGGTCTTTGTGCACTGTAATGGGGGAGTGCTTAACCAGATGCAGCATTGCCTGTCCCCCTACCTGGGTGAAGTCTTTCCAGCTGCGTGTGCACCATAGTGCAAAAGGAAATTTTTTTGCTGAATTCTTTTTGCCTTCCTGATAAAATCCCAAAGTCACTTCAGCTTTGTCGCTATAAATTAGAATCAAAACCAGGTTCTGGCACACAGCAGGCACTCCATAAATGTCCCTTCCAGGCACATTTTTATGCCTCTCACTCTCCAGACCAGTTGGTGCTCAATAAATATGTTTCAAATATTTTTCTTTCCCCATTAGCCTAGAAGTGCCCTGACCACAAGGTCCCCCACTGTCTCTCTCTGACCTGTCATAGCTTCCAGATCTGCCTCTTCCTTTGGGAAGGAGTATTTGTAGACTTCTAGATGAACCAGTTCTCTGTGTTGAGTGAAGAACCAGGACCTAATGCTATAATCAAGCTGATCTATGAGGAAAAGCCTGCTCAGAGAACTTTAGGGCCTGCTAACAGTTTAAGACAGAGCTGCCATTAACACTTAGAAAAAGATGCTAAAAATATGGTTTAAAAACCATTTCTCCTCCACCCCTTCCCCCCTTTTTTTTTCTTTGAGAGATGAGCACCCTTCTCCCCCTCTGCCACACTTTCCTTGGTTTTTCAGCTTTGCGTGGAGCAACCCAAGTTTTGAAAGCTCTGAAAGCAGTCAGATCAGCTCACAGTCATCAGTTGGAACAGAATCCTCAAGCTAGTGCCTTTTCTCGACAAGAAATGTGGCAAGAAAAAAAAAAATTCAAATAGAAACAAACAAAAACAGTGAAAGGCTGGTGTGAAGACTATTTCAAGAAATTAAGCCGAAGTGTCTTCCTGAAAGAAAATAGACTTCCTAGCTTCTTCCCACACAAAGACCACTAGTTTCATTTGCTCTGTTCCTACTTTTGGGCTCCTTTTATTGAACCCAATTTGCTTTATTTCTTACTGTCTTTCAGCCACTAAGTTGCAGGTGTTACTATGACACCATCTTGACCTACCTAGGCAACCAACCTCACCAGTGTGTCCTGGAACCCCACTTCCTCAGAACCTTACCCCGCCAGGGAAAGATAGAAACACGCTGGGGGTATGGATCGACCTGCCAATGCCCATGTCCATCAAAGAAGCAATTACAGAAGTCAGACCTTCCACCTTCTACACCCCATAAAGATCTTTGGCCCATACTCCCAAAGGGATAAAGAAATATGAAGCTTCCAATGGAGAAAATGGCATGTGGAACTCTGGTGGTAGGAACTGTTTGCAGCCGTACCCCTGTTATCTTACAGTCTTGTTAGTAATTATTAAATTACTAATAAAAAAAAAAAAGAAAAAAGAGGGGCCTGGGTGGTAGCGCAATGGGTCAAGAACACACGACGCAAAGCAAAAGGACAGATATAACTATCCTGCTTTGAGCCCCGGGTTTGCCACCTGCATGGGAGTCACTTCACAACCAGTGAAGCAGGTCTGCCGGTATCTATCTTTCTCTCTCCCTCTCTGTCTTCCCCTCAACAACAGCAATAGCAATGATAATAACAATAACAAAAGGTAACAAAGATGGAAAAAATGGCCTCCAGGAGCAGTGGTTTTGTAGTGCAGGCACCGAGCCCCAGCGATAACCCTTGAGGCAGAAAGAAGGAGGAAGAGGAGAGAGAGGAGGAGGAGGAAGAGGAGAAGGAGGAAGAGGAGGAGGAGGAAGAAGAGGAGGAGGAGAAAAAGAAGAGGAGGAGGAGGAAGGAGAAGAAGAAAGAATGAAGTGGGAAAAAGTGAAAGAAATTATATTCTCTCTCAAGTAACTTCAACCCCTCTCCATCTCAACAGCAACAGCCTGTGACACAACAATGTGATGTCTGAAACATCTTAGTGATTTGATGACTTGAAATTATTAAGATTAGTAAAATTACTCAGGATGGACTCATGACCCTACCCAGTCAGGGACCATGTTGGTGGTAGCCTGTGATGCTCTGGTCTTGTGTGGACATCTTTTTCTTTGCCTCTGGCTTTGCTATTTTTGATCAAGAAGAGTTCTAGCTTTCACTGACCCTCCTAGAAAAACTCAGTATGGTCAAGCAAACTTCTAACTTTTAGAAGACACATTCTGTATCTTAGTCATTCCAGGAGTTGAGGATACTGCTGTAGCTCTCACCTACAGTCTCCATGGGGTGGAGGGAGAGTGTTCCATGAGCACCAGCTATTCTGCAATACCCACCTCCCTACTCAGAGGGTCCAGCAGTCCACACTGGGACTTCTGAATATCCCAGTAGTTTCTTGTTTCTATATGACCTCCTTCCCGTCTTTCTTCTAGCCAGTTACCTTTAGTTTTTCTCTTCAGTGCTCTACTCACAGTCTCCAAAGATCCAAAATTCTCTGAATAAGGAAGCAGACACCCCAGTCTGCATTGAAGCCCATCTGCATTGTGCAGACAAAATGATCCAAACTAGCTACCCTCTCCCATCCATCACATACAGGGACTGAGAAGTCATCCTGTCTTAGAGAACTATCAAGCCTTTGCTCATATGCTGTTCCTTAAGGCTTATCCACTTTTTTGCAAGCCCTATTTCCTTCCAAGAATTCCAGAACTTCAACCTGCTTCAGATTCAACCTCCAAGTTAGATTCACCTTCCCCAGTTCCTGAGAGAAAGACTTACAGCTCTTCTTGGTTAGTTCTGACCTCTGAGTATACCATAATGAGCCTGCTGTGTCTCATGAGCCTTGACTCTCAGATTTGCTAACAAGTTATGCTCCATCAGCACCCAGAGAGAGAGGAAAAGAAGAGGGACATTTGGAAGTAGTAATAGCATCATGAGTATTTTGGAGGAAAAGAGAGGAAGGGACCTGGAAGAAAAAGGGGGTGGTTATGTACAAATGTAGACAAATAGTTGTAGAGATCATAGTTGGCTTATTTCTACAACCTTAGGGGAACTGCAGTGGCTTGCAGTGGGGAGACTTTCTTCTAGCGTTTGCCAGTGGGGAGACTAAAGAGTCAGAACTCTGGTGGTGGGAATGGTGTAGAATTATACCCCTGTTGACATGCAATTTTGCAAATCAATATTAAATCACTAATAAATTTTTTAAAAGAAAAGATGGTAATATATATATATATACATATATGGATAGATAGATGATAGTTATAGAAATAATAGTCAACCCATATCTGTGATCTTAGGAGAACTAATGAAGTTTCCAGTGGAAAGAATAGGGACACAGAACTCTGGTGGTGGGAAAGGTGTGGAATTATAGCCCTGTTGTCTTACAATTTTGTAAATCAATATTGTCACTAATTAAAGGGAGGGGATGGTGCCTTGAGGATTTATCTGTGAGCCTCCAAAGCAAGCTTCTTTGCTGTCAAGAAGAGGATAGTTATCCAGAAACTCCTCACTGGGGAAATCGAGATGTGACCCCCTGTAAGAGAGCAGGACTTGACAGCCAGAGCAGTGAGCTGGGAAGCAGGAAATCCAGCCAGATACAAACTGAAACTTTCCTTCCTAAACTTTTACTGCTCAGCATAAAGCAAAGAGATGTTCAAGACAACCTCAAGACTCTCTTAAGTACATGGGGCTAGATGAGAAATTTTCTGCTAGAAATTAAGAAATCCTTTTTTTTTCTTTTTTCTTGGAAAGCCATACTTCTGCCATGGGTTAGAAACAAAGTCATTGAAGGCCTGCTTTTTTCACCAAATGTTGACCACCACACATTCTGCAAATTCATTGGCATTTTCTTTTTAGCACCGCCTCTCCCTCAACTCCTGGTCATAATGAGATCCACACACTTGTCAGGTGCTAAAGTCATCTGGCCTTTGGCCTTCACCTCAAGGGCCCCTAGCACATGGGAGTTGTCCACAACTTTCACACACATGTTCCCTCTTACCTAATCTTTCACAAGGAAACACAGCATTATAAAATTAAGAGAGGCAGGAAGGGAAAAGAAAGGAGGTGGGGGAGAGAGAGAGAGAGAGAGAGAGAGAGAGAGAGAGAGAGAGAGAGGAGAAAGAGGAAACCTAAAAAATGGTTTTCTGACCAAGAAAACAATTTCAAATGATTGAGTCATTAAACCAAAAAAAAAAAAGTTGGTCTGAATTTGCAAAGACTGTTTTCATGAATGTCTGCGATAATGGTTGGTAATGGTTAGTGGTTACATTTCTCTCTATCTCCTCCCTCTCCCATCTCTCTCTCTCACACACACACACATACACACACTCTCTCTCTCTCTCTCTGTCTCTCCAGTCTTATCTGAATATAAATAAAAACTTTAAAAATAAAGCATATTTGTCAGACACCAAAACGTTGGCAGTTAAAATCATGAGATATGTATGTTAGAGAAGAAAAAAAAGAATCCCAGCAGCTGGAGACCTTATAAAGTAGCTGATCACTGCCAACACCATAATTACTCTTGAGTCCAAAGAATGTACGCCAGGCCTTCTCAGACTTGTTTAATACTAGACAAGAAAGTACCATAATTATATCTTATATCTGGGCCAACCCTTGAAATGTATGTGCAGAGGGAAATCTTGTCTCAACTTTCTCTGTCCTCTGAGGTGTGTGCCAGTTCTTGGATTTGTGTGTGTTTGCTTGTTTGTATTGTCACCAGGTTCATCACTAGGGCTCAGTGCCTGCACAATGAAGTTACTGCTACAAGTGGTGATTTATTTACTCATTTATATATTTTACCTGTTTATTTTTATCAGAGAGGAATTGAGAGGAAACATACAAAGAGAGAGAGAGAGAGACTGAGGGACAGAGCAGTCCTGCACCTGGTTGAGCGCACATGTTACAGTGCACAAGGATCCTAGTTCGAGCCCCCAGTCCCTACCTGCAGGGGGAAAACTTTGCTAGTGGTAAAGCAGAGCTGCAGGTGTCTCTCTGTCTCTCTCCCTCTCTTATCTCTCCCTTCCATCTCAATTTCTGGCTTTCTATGTCAAATAAATAAAGATAATTTTAAGAAATTGAAAGAGAGAGAAAGAGAGAGGCCTGCAGCACTACACTGCCATTCCTGAAGTTTTTCCCATGCAGGTGGGAACCGGGCTTGAACCTGGCTCCTTGCACATGGTAATGCTCAGCCATAGGACTTATTTTTTTGGGGGGGGAAGTAAAATAAAGAAAAAAAGCAAGTCTTTTAAAATAAGAAAGAGCAGGGAATATTCGCAAGCAGGATAATCATGAGGAGAAAATCACAAGCAGGAAATAGTTGTAAATATGCCCTGCACCCCTGCACCGAGGGGAAGTTTTCCATTGAACATAGTGAAAAAGTTGGATGAAATTCAAAATGGAAAGTTGGACATTCATCTGTTACCATCTAAGAGGCAAATTAAATTCTTAAAATTTGGTGTACCGATAATGAAATGTTCAACTTCATTATTACAGAATACAGGGCATTTTCATCACAAACAAAAATTTTCTTAATTGAATGCTATCAATTTTGCTAACTGACTGCTCTTGATTCTGATACTATCTAAACAATAAACTAAAGGAAGTGTCTTATAAGTCCCTCATTTGATCATCTGTGAACTTACCATTCTGAGAAGTGAACTGACTTATCCACGACCACTTAGCTGCTTGCCACCCAAGCTGAAACTCCAGCCTGAGATCTGATTAAACATCTTTCTCATGCTTCCACACCACTCCTGGGGTTGGAAGCTGGGTGATTTATTTTCGGCTTCTGTGAGCTCTTGGCTAACAACCTAAAGTTAATACATTTCTACTGAATTTGGATTCAGAACACTTTTTTTTTTTTTCAGTGTCAAGCAAAGGAATCCTATGAAGCAGTTTCTCCTAGTTAATCTGGTTTTGAGCTCAAAATTCTAAAAATAACTTCCCATAAAAAAGCATTTCAAAAATTTCCAGTGTCATATGTAAGCATTCTAATTCATCCCCAAGTGCTTAGGCACTGAGTTTATGGTAAAGAAGAGGTACAGTAATTACACACTTGAAGCTGTAGCATTGGAGTTCTGAGTCTCAACTACAGGTCTGTCACTCATCAGCTGTAGGACCTTAGGCAAGTTATTCAGTCTTTCTCTTTCCATGCCTTCTTTTTTTAATCCACAAAACAGGACAACAACTACTTCTTGAAAACACATAATTTTTTTTAAATCATCCTTGTGGCTTCAAGGCTCTTCCAGGTTAATTTATTTTCCATATAGAGGTAGAGGGAAAGAGAGAAACCATAGCACTGAAGCTTCCTTCAGTGAGCTGGAGCCATACTCAAACCTGGGTCAAACACATGGCAAAGCAATGCCAAGTGAGTTATTTTGTCAGTCAGCACACACACACACACAAATCCTGACATCTATGCCAGTAGTTGTTATTTGTCTCTGTTTCCTTACTCTAGTCTTCTTAAACTTTAATTCATTAAAACTATGCATATATTCCTAGACACATTGTGGTCAAAAGCCAGTTGACTATTATATTGGCTATTGGTTGTTTTTTTTTTAATTTGGAATAGTCTTCGGACACTACTCGTTTATTGACAAATATTTATGTGTACTCACTGTTCCAATCATTGGTATTATTATGATAAACAAGGAAGACTAGTCTCTTTCCTTAAAGATTAGGTTAGATAAACAAGATTGTCAATATTTCGTACTTTGTTTTCTTTGATAGAGCAGAGATAAATTGAAAGGGAGGGGAGATAGAAAAGGAGAGAGAGAGAGAGAGAGAGAGAGAGACCTACAGCCCTTCTCCACCGTTCAGGAAGTTTTATTCCTGCAGGTGGGGACCAGTGGCTTGAACCTGGGTCCTTGTGCATAGTAATACATGCACTTAACCAGATGTACCACCATCCAGCTCCCAACAGTCAGTATTTCTGCATGCAGAGAGAGATATGCTTAGTGACAAGTTCATTGGTAAAATTCTGAGGTGAACCCTGTGGACTAACTGCAACAAACACTATCTGGTGCCTACTTCTTCAAAATTAAAGACCAGATCCCTGGGAGAGATGCCTCCAGGTGCACAGAAAGCTATTGAACATTGTCTACTGCTCAACCAGTGAGTCAATTGGCTCTTAGTTTTAGAATCATAGTCACAGAGATCATATTGCTATCCAACCTCATGGGAGGACTTGAAGGTGATTCTGAGTCTGCCAACTTGGCTAAAAGTTGGGTTAATACCTGAAATCTTGACTCTGACTCCGGCCTCCTGATTCTTTCTAACAAACAAATGCAATTCCAACATGTGAGAATGGTAACAGCTTACCTCAGCTCACGAGGTAACAGCTTACCTCATCTTCACCAATAGCCTTTCTTTTCTGTAACAGAACTTACTTCCAGATAACCATCCAATGTGAAATAGTAACATAAAATGGATGAAAAAACCAGCTAAATATGCCAAAGTCTAGTGGCCTTCTACGTTATCTTGAGTCTTGTCCAGTCCTGCATTGAGGGTAGCTGGGAATGCTGCCTGTCAGTTGGCTGCCAGTAGGGCACAAGTCACTCACGTATCTCGGTGACTGCATAAGTTGGTTTATTATTTTTTTTGTTTCATTTTGATTACCCTTCTCAGTGATCCTAGCAAAATCCTTCTTTGGTTGTAAAAGGCATCTGCAAGAATGCAGAGAAGAGAACAGTGACTCAGAGGATGGTGATGGACGCATCTGCTTTGCATTGCCGGGTACATTTTTCACATGTTACAGGGTGAAACTAGCAATAAAGGGAAGCAAGTGCTACAAATAGAATAGAGAGAGGGAGAGAGAGGGAGGGAGGGAGGGAGGGAGAGAGAGAGAGAGAAGGAGAGAGAGAGAAACAATCTTATTTCTCTTGAGAAAACTGCCTTGGTATAATTTAAAAAATCATTTTGCTTAGAATAGCTCTCTTTTTGACTCACTTTTTTTGGAAAGAATGTGCTGAACAGATAAACACGCCCCTCCCCCAAAACAGCCCTGTTGGAATCTGAACACTCTTAAGTCCGCCTTGCTGACTTGTGAAAGAGATCTCTCTATATTCATTTAGGCTCCATGTGCGTCACATGATACCAATACATTCCAAATGCTAAGATACAAGATTACTACTTAACCATAGAACAAACCAACAGGAATTTTAATCAAGACAATATCCAATAATGAATAAAGATGGAATGCTTTTGGAGGGATTCCAGAATACACATTTGGGAATTTTTAATCTTGTTCGTCTTTGAATCTAGCAAAAGTATTTTAAACTTTTCTTACCATGCCATTTCAAGCAGAATCCAGAAACCAGCTACTATCTAAGGTATTAAAGCATTTCATCTGCATAGACACAGAATTTCCCAAATCTAGACCAGTAATTGAGACCAGATTAAATGAAATATGAATCAGCGGATGATTTTCTTTAAATGTGGTATTTAAGCTAAATTATTATATGATATGAAAGATGAGAATAAATAGGGGGAAATAATGATTCCCTTGTGGCACTATTATTGTCCTCAGTATTTAATATATATTTTATTTATTTATTTTTATATTTTGTATTCAGGCTAGATGTATCTGTAACAGTTTATTAAGTGTCTTAATTAAATCATATGCCATTATTAGTGGTCAGGAATTTGAAAGCTGGCTGTCATGAAAGCCTCTTTACAACATTTTTTAAAAATTCTTTATTAGTGATTTAATAATGATGAACATGATTGTAAAATAATAAGGGTACAATTCCACACCAGTTCCCACCACCAGAGTCCCAATGTCCCATCCCCTCCATTGGAAGCTTCCTTATTCTTTATCTTTCTCCGGGAGTATGGACCATAGTTCTTTATGAGGTGTAGAAGGTGGAAGATCGGGCTTCTGTAATTGCCTCTCTGCTGGACATGGGTATTGGGAGGTAGATTCATACCCCCAGCTTGTTTCTATCTATTCTTAGTAGGGTAGGGCTCTGGAGAAGGAAGGTTCTCTTTACAACATTTATGATTAGCTATAACTTACCTGACATGAAGTCAGTGGCCTTTGATCATTGGCTAGAAGTTCACAGTTCATCTAGCCATCCTTTCTTTTAGGGATAGGTGTGTGTGTGTGTGTGTGTGTGTGTGTGTGTGTGTGTGTGTGTGTGTGTATTCCAAGTTTTTAATTTTTTTAATTATTTTTACTTATTTGTTGGATAGAGACAGCAAGAAATTGAGAGGGGAGTGGGGAGATAGAGAGGAGGAGAGAGAGACCTGCAACCCTGCTTCACCACTTGTGAAGCTTTCCCTCTACAGGTGGGAACCTGGGGCTCAAACCTGGGTCCTTGCACACTGTAAGGTATGTGCTCAACCAGGTGCGCCACCACTCAGTCCCATGGGATAGAGGTTTTTCCACATGCACCCAACCCCACTTATCACCACCAGAAGGAAGGAAAGAAAAGTTTTCTTCCCTGACACTGCTTGGACATTGCTGTTTGAGTCACTGAAGAGGACTAAGTGATAGTCAGAAGAAAGATGCGAAAGGTAGAACACAAATTAAATGTGATGTGTTACACTAGAGAAAAGGTATTTTTATAGAAAGTGAACCAGCAGATCAAAGACTGACTTCCCTGTGCCTATTTTTGTCTCCACACACCTACTAAACCTGTATTTCTGCTGATGAGTGAAATTCTAGCTCCTTGGCGAACTCAGACCCTTAAATTGATACATCACCCAGCAGCACTGAAATGTTGGTTTTTTGATTAAAAGTGTGGGTGCACAGTTTCACTGGGAAGAATGAGCCTTGTCGGCATTTAAAGTAAATCAAGACTAAACAACGAAAATGAGAAAAGTGGCCTGCGTAATTGCCCTGTTGGTCGGCTCAGTATTCCAGTGGAAGGGAGATGAGAATAGAGGTCTGAGTTGGAGATTTTTTTTTTTCTGAAGGCTGAATGCTAGTGTTAGAGCAGTTTTCCTGATGTGCTCAGAGCAAGCTTCAGATCTGGATGCAAAGAATGGACAGAAGGCTGGAAACACATTGCTCAAGGCATCTTGGCTGGTGCTTGAGTGGTATCTGTTTTCCCTTCCACCATTTCAAATTTGCATTTAATTAAAAGAAAACAAAGAATTTCTTCAAAATAGTCTTGAATATTAAAGTTTTTTTCCCTTTTGCTGCCCTTTTTGTTTTTCATTATTGTTGTAGTTATTATTGTTGTTGTTATTGATGTCATCATTGTTAGATAGGACAGAGAGAAATGGAGAGAGGAGAAGAGAAAGATAGACACCTGCTGACCTGCTTCACCCCCTGTGAAGCGACTCCCTTGCAGGTGGGGAGCCTGGGACTCGAACCAGTATCCTTATGCCGGTCCTTGTGCCTCACCCCATGTGTGCTTAACCTGCTGTGCTACCACCAGACCCACAATATTAAAGGTTTTTATCTGAGTATTCCAACTGAACACTTTTTTTTCTTTGTTGAGGGGGATTAATGGTTTACAATTAACAGTAAAATACAGTAGTTTGTACATGTGTAACATTTCTCAGTTTTCCACATAACATTTCAACCCTGTCTAGGTCCTCCTCTGTCATCATATTCCAGGATCTGAACCCTCCCCACCTACCCCAGTGTCTTTTATTTTGGTGCAGTACACCAACTCCACTCCAAGTTCTGCTATGTGTTTTCTTATTTTTCAGCTTCTTTTTATGAGATGCAGAAGGTGGGAGGTTTGGCTTCTGTAATTGCTTCTCCACTGGATGTGGATGTTGGCACGTGGACCATACCCCCAGCCTGTTTCTATCTTTCCCTAGTGGGGTAGGGTTCTGGGGAGGTGGGGTTCCAGGACACATTAGTGAGGTCATCTGCCCAGGAACCAACCAAACACTTTAGATAGAATCTAGTGTCTGCAGTGGAAGCTGAAAATCTGAATAACACTAAGCCATAGAGCTCACACACACACACACACACACACACACACACACAAACACTTGACCTTATTCCCAAAGAATGGGAGAAGCTAATAGAGTTATACATGTTTTAAGAGGTAGATATAATCACGTGTGCACAATATAAAACAGAAGGTTTCTAATGATTGAAAAAAGGAGGGGGAAGCTATTTGGTAGTAGCTTGGTGAACTCTGGCTGAACTTCTCTGTTTGGCAGGCTCTGGTGCGGACAGTCTAGGATGAGGCATTAGGACTCGCATCTGAGAAGTTGACATCAAGCAGACAGCAAGACATGATATCTTATTTTCCTGAGCCATGCTGACATAAATTGAACTCTCCTTATTATTTTCTTATGCCAGTAAAGTTGCACTTGGAATTTAAGCATTCTGCGTGCAGATGTTGAAGGCCAAGCTGGTTTAATTTAAATAATTTGCAGATTGTTTAGTAGCACTCCAAAGACAGGAGTGTTCTTCATATGAGTTCAATTGTGTAAGCTTTGGTTTCTGATCTTCTGCAAGGTAAAAACTGAAGTACTCATAAACCCCAGCACTCAAAGCTGCTGCTCAATGGCCGATGGCTGACTGGCTTTATTGTTCAAGGAAAGGGGGATGCCTCAGCATTGTCCCTATTTTCTTAGTTTTTGTTTTGTTTTGTTTACCTCTTCATCATCCTCCACTAGGGTGTGACAAAACAAGGCACTGAAATTAAAAATCAGTCATAATAACGACTGACTTGCTTTCCCATACCCACTCCTGCCTCTCTCACTTGAGAAGCACTTGGTTCCCAATGTTTTCTGAGCCATGGCAATTATGCACTGTTTATGCAGACCCTCAACCTATCAGGCATTTCTTTCACTGATGTTTACTTACCCAGTTTTTCTACAGATTATATATAACCTCCCTGGAGCCCAGGCATACATACACGACTCTAGTCCCATTTTTATAAGCATCTACTGCCTTCACTTTGTAGTGCAGGGTTTGTTTGCCCTGCTAGGCCCCTCATACTAAACAATATGAGGCAATGCTTCTTGGAAGAAAGTAAGATGTCAGTTCACATTACAGACCCCCTGGGGTAAATGGAGAGCATTCATAAAGGACTCAAGCAACGTACTGGATAATGAAATGTACCTCATAGAATTTATGGCCCGATACACTGAGATGAGTTTTTTGCTTTGGGAGTGTAAGTTTCGAAGTGAGAGAGAAGAATGTACGTGATTGTATAAAATTCTTAATAATGATCTGGGGGGGGATGTTCCTCCCAGTTTGTGCAATGACCAGAGTGATTGGTGATAGATAACCTGGGCGAGTTCACAAGCAGGATTTGAAGACCCCCTTTCTCTGAAGCCACATCCCACCACCACCCCTGTGGTCAAGTGTGCTGGGTGTGACTATGGCATTGGGCAACTTACCCTCCCTAGGGGAAAGCAAGGAGGCTAGAATATTCAGAAAGAGGTGGAGGTGTGTACATGTTGGAAGAAAGAGATGCAAATTGCTTCTCCACTGAAGTAGATTGTGAGTTCCCTTCCCTGAAATAACCCTAGACTGTCATGTACTAAGTTGTAGAATATAAAAACCTACAACTAGAGATGAAAGCCATGCTTGATAGTGTCTCTGCTTTTTCCCTGTGATGAATAAGATAAGAGTGGCTCCAGCCAAATTTTTTTTTTTCTTTTTCTTTTTCTTTTACTAGAGCTCTGCTCAGCTCTGTCTTATAGTGGTAGTTGTCCTGGAGACTGAACCTGGGACCTGGGAACCTCAGGCTTGAAAGTCCTTTTTGCATAACTATTATGCTATCTCCCCAGCTCTAAATTCTTTCTTTTAAAGTATTTTGTTACTTGTTTTGGATAGAGGCAGAAACTGAAAGAGAAGGGAACAATAGCAAAGGATAGAGAAAGAGAAACAAGGCACCAGGTGGCAGCACACCAGGTTGAGCACACATAGTATGAAGCATAAGGACCCATGCAAAGATTCTGGTTCAAGCCCCTGCCTCCCCACCTACAGGGGAAAGCTTTGTGAGTGGTGAAGCAGGTCTGTAGATGTCTCCCTCCCTCGCTATCTCTCCCTCCCCTCTCAATTTCTCTCTGTCCTATCGAGAGAGAGAGAGAGAGAGAGAGAGAGAAAGAGAGAGAACTGTAACACTGCATCACTGCTCATGAAGTTTTCCCCCCTGAATGTGGAGACCGGGGCTTGAACCTGGGTCTTCATGCACTTTAATGTGTGCGTGTGCGTGTGCGTGTGTGTTCTACCAGATGCACCACCACCAGCTCCTTCTTTCTTTCTTCCTTTCTTTTTTCTTTTTTACTTTCTTTCTTTCCTTCCTTCCTTCTTTCTTTCCTATTTTTTATGAAAAGAAAATATCAATAAACACTCTCTGGCTGAGAAAGCTGTGGTATATACACATAATGGAATACTATGCAGTTATTAAGAACAATGAACCCACCTTTTCTGACCCATCTTGGATGGAGCGAGAAGGAATTATATTAAGTAAGCTAAATCAGAAAGATAAAGATGAGTATGAGATGATCACACTCATAAACAGAAGTTGAGAAAGAAGAACAGAAAGGAAAATTAAAAGCAGGATTTGGGGAGTCAAGCTGTAGCACAGCAGGTTAAGCGTAGGTAGTGCAAAGCACAAGGACCAATGTAAGGATCCCGGTTCGAGCCCCCAGCTCCCCACCTGCAGGGGAGTTGCTTCACAAGCGGTGAATCAGGTTTGTAGGTCTTTCTCTCCTGTCTGTCTTCCCCTCCTTTCTCCATTTCTCTCTGTCCTTTCCAACAACAATAATAACTACAACAATAAAACAACAAGGGCAAAAAAATGGGAATAAATAAATAAAGTTAAAAATTTTTTTTAAAAAATTTTAAAGCAGGATTTGACTAAATCTGGAGTAAAAACCCTGGGGTGAGGGTGAGGGTGGATATTCGGCTTCCCTGGGTGGCAGGGGTGGGGGAGGGTGGGTGGGATGGGACACGGTCTTTTGGTGGTGGGAATGATGTTTATGTACACTTCTATTAATTTGTAGTCATATAAATCACTATTTAATTAACATGAGAGGGGGAAAATTGATTGTATGTCTCAAACTTTTTAAATCACAGACTGAGTCTTAATACATACGCTGAGTCTTTGATATGTTGATTCTCTCAAAAGCTTAGACCAGGAGGAACAGAAGCAACTGGTGGCACAGCTATATACAAATAATGTCAAAGGACATAAATTATGGTGATGTTATGTATTATGCAGCAAATCCTAACAAAGGGATTTTTCAAAGTTAACCCAATTACCAAATAATGTGATTGTAACAATAACCACTTATTGTCTTTTTGAACCCTAAGACAGCAGGAACCTCACATTTCCACTATAGAGCCTATATTTCCCCCAGTCTTAGAACCTTAGGGTAGGATGCACTTTGCTGCATGCTTCTCTCAATTCATACCAAATAATATTGCATCCACCAATCCCAACATAATCAACACAATGAGTACCACCTCAGGATACTTCACTTCAGACTGTCCAGAAACTTTAGGTGTGGAATGACAAAACTTCAGCTTCATTACTCAGGTGAGACCTTTCCTTTCATAATATTCTCTAATTCCATTCCAGACAGTTCATTTCCTAACAAAGTCCCAAAACCTAGATATAGACTAGGTTCCGTGAGGTAGAGCATATGTTCACACGTATCGATAAACTAGGGCAAAATATATACCTGAGATCAAAAGTACACAATAGCCTGCAGTGAGTACCCCCCAAACACTTCATCTGCACTATTCCAGCCTTTAGGCCCATGATTACTCAACAACTTGTTTGGCTTTGTATGTTAACTCTCTTTTCAGCCACCAGGTTCCAGATGCCATCAGGATGCCGACCAGACTTCCCTGGACAGACAACCCTACCAATGTGTCCTGGAGCTCCACTTCCCCAGAGACCCACCCTACTAGAGAAAGAGAGAGGCAGGCTGGGAGTATGGATCGACCTGTCAATGCCCATGTTCAGTGGGGAAGCAATTACAGAAGCCAGACGTTCCACCTTCTGCAACCTACAATGACCTTGGGTCCATACTCCCAGAGGGATAAAGAATAGGAAAATTATCAGGGGAAGGGATTGGATATGGAGATCTGGTGGTGTTGTACCCCTCTTATCCTATGGTTTTGTTAATGTCTCCTTTTTAAAATAAATTAATAAAAATTAAATTAAATTTTAAAAAAGCACACTCTCATGTGTTTACTTCAGCTCCCATATTGAAATATCTCACAGGCCATCAATTTGACTTTTTGTTAGGAATAGATGCCCAAGTAAATGAAGCCCAAGTGGCAGAGATCACAGCTTTTCATAAGGTATTCAGGTGGAAATAGACATAGACATAATCCAGTTTAACAGCCCTCCCATGATTTAGCCAGGAAAGCTGGCACCCAGGGAGGCAATAGGACCCATCCAAAGTCACAGAATTTCTTAGTAGAAGAACTAAGCCCAGGAGCCAGGGCTCCTGACATGCTACTTGGTTCTCATCCCACCACATGACCCAAGATCCCACTTCCCTGGAGAACACTGCAAACTGAAAAGGAGTTGATTCCCTAAGAAAAAGAAAGGCCACTGATTACTAACCCACATTTACAAGTTCTTTCTGCCAACACTCAGGTCAGGAAGACTCACTCAGAACCCTCAGGGCTACAGCACCAGAGCACCAGCATGAAGGCAGAGGGTCCTCATGCCTGGGTCATCATGGGCAAACTGCTTCTTCTCCTCCAAACTCTTGGCCTGAATTCCCTAGAAATATGAGCATGTGAGACAGATTCATAGGGCCTTCTTTTACTAAAAACTCATCCAAAGGACTCAGTGTCAGGACACGAGGGAATTCAGGAAAGAGGCAACAGCCCATTTCCTGCCAGCTGAGACTGTCTTTGCTCTGTTCATGGGCTACATCTCTTGGTAATAATACAAACTTCCCTTCAGGTCAGCTGTCGTGGAGGAGTAAGCTCTCATGAAGGAGTAAGTACAAGTGGCTCCATGGGTCCCATATCCCTTAGGACAGAGAATTTCTTAAGATTTTTGTTATCTTTTAACAAGAGAGTAGACACACACATGAGAGGCTACTTATGAATGAACTTTCTTTTTTCCTCTTCTTTCTTCGGGTCCTAATAGAGTTGGAGTTCAGAGCCCTTTGATCATCTTTCCCTATCATTTTTCCCCTTCTGGGAGTCTGGACCAAAATTCTTTGTGGTGTGCGGAAGGTAGGAGATCTGGTTTCTGTAACTGCTTCTTAGTTGGACAAGGATGTTGGCAAGTAGATTCAGAACTCCATCCTATTTCTATCTTTCCCTAGTGGGGTACAGCTCTGGAATGGTGAGGTTCCAGGACACATTGGTGAAGTCATCTTCCCAGGGGAATCAGAATGGAATCTTAGTAGCATCAGTTTGTTGGCAGAAAAGGAGTAAGATATAAAGCAGGACAAGATGACTAATGAACAGAAACCAAAAAGCAGGAACAGAGTGGATGAGACTAAGGATCTTAGGGTAGAAAGCAGCTAGGAAGTCTATTTTAGGTATGTTCCTAGGGACCTATGACTTTGGTAATTTTTGCCTTAGCTTGATAGCTAACACTGAGGTGAACAAAAATATTGACTGGGAAGATGGTATCAGAGTTGAGAATAGGGCTAGAAAGTTGGATTAGGGCAGTGTGTAGTAGATCTTAAACTTGAAGAAAATCTATGAATAAAATTAAGTGCTTACCCCCATCAACTTGACCTTAGGTCTCTATATATATTCATATTTAGCACAGAAGCCTGTGTAGCCTCTGAATCCCTGTTGGTCTGACCTCACAGTTCATGGGTACAGCTTGCAACATTGTAGGCTGCACTCATTTCAGGACTAGTCTTCCTCAAGTGGCAGGGTAGGGTGGCCCAGCCTCCCTTCAGAGAGTGTGGCCATCCCCATCATTCCTACTTTATAGGAAGGACAAGATCCTGCAGAGACCCCCAGGCATATTTATGTTGATGTTCCTGATAGAAGTGATGGTAGAGAGAGGAGTCTATTAGAGGTCTAGGCTCATCATATCTGACGAATGCCCCAAATGATGGGGTGGTCTGGTATTGACCAAAAATGCCATCATTAATTGAGCCAGTCTCTTGCCCTTATCTAGCTTTTGTAGTCCCTTCTTTACCTGAGGAGTTTAGACTTTCTCCCAGTTGTTAAAAGCATTGAGCGTCCTTTGTTGTATCCAAACTGGTATTAGGTTTATGGGCTCTGCCTTCTTTGGGATTTTTTTTTTAAACTAGATTGACAAACTTATTAGGTGTAAGTCTAATCATTTAGAGATCTTTATGATGCCTTCTTTAGGCTTTTCTCTTTAGGATCCCTGGCTTATTAGGTCTAAGTCTAATCTAAACATGCCATCTGAAACGGAACTAGGTAGTTCCATGTGTTAGGGAAGATCACATCAGATTCAAGGATTTGGGAGGTTGACATCTCAGGCTTGGTGTCTCTGGTGACAATCCACAGTAACAAATCATGATACTGGATTCTTCACCTTTTCAATTGTTTTTTGTTTGTTTGTTTTTATCCAGAAGTAAACAGGCTATCTCTAAGACTTTGTGAGATCTTACAGTGGCCCTTCTATTGGGAGGGTGAGAACACAGAATGTTGGTGGTGGGTGTGGTTTGGAGCTTATACCCTATAACCTTACAGTCTTGTAAGCCACCGCTAATCATAAATTAAAAAATAATAATAACTTATGAGAAATACAATTATGTATTTTTAGGAATACCTCTAATAGCTAATAGTTTGAGATCACACAAGTCCCCTAGTCATTGGATTGGTAGAAGGGTCAAAACAATTAATATAATTGATGTCACCCATGTACACCATACTGCATTCTCCAACCCTCAGCTCAGCCTGGATAAAGCATTTATGATGTTGGTAAGTGAGAAAATCCAAAGTCCACAATTGAATCCTGGTACAAATTCCAGGCCCAGCATTAGCAACTGGTGGAGCTATGGTCATGGCAGGTGTAAGGCATGCCATCCAGATAGCATGCCTTGTGGGGTCCCACCATGCTGAGGACAGCCACACCCAGCCACCCAGCGATTGGTCAAGCATGGGTACAAAACCCGAGCCATTTCCTCTGATGAAAAAAAAATAAATAAGGTCATTCCTCCTACCGTTGTGGGGGAGAAAGCATTTCATCCTTCCACTTTCCCAGCACACCGGTGCTTCCTGTTGACCAACCAAAGAAGTGATAGCATCACTTTGGAGTCAACACCTATTGCCATTTTCTTGGTCAGGAGGTGAGAAGGTAAATTATTCAAAAAGAGAAGAGATGGACTCCATGTTCAAGATACAGAAACATAAAAATAAAATTCTCTGCCTTAATGCTTGTAAAGAAACCTGCTTGAGGGGACCCAGTGGTGGCACACATAATACCAAGCACAGGGACCCGAGCAAGGATTTGGGTTCCAGCTGCCCACCTCCCCACCTGCAGGGGGATGTTTCACAAATGGTGAAACAGGTCTGCAGGTGTCTTTCTCTCTCCCTCTCTATCTCCAATCCTCCCTCAATTTCTCTCTGTCCTGTCCAATAAAATGGAAAAAATCCACAGGAGCAGTGGATTTGTAGTCCTGCCACCAAGCCCCAGCCATAACCCTGGAGGCAGAGAGAGAGAGAGAGAGAGAGAGAGAGAGAGAGAGAGAGAGAGAGAGAGAAATAAGAAAGAGAGAAAGAAAGAAACCTGCTTGAAACTCAGTGTACTGAATGTGTGTGAGAGAGAAAATTCAGCTCAGTGGCTGTTCATTTTTCAAAAGTAATTGATGAGCTAAGCTACAAATATTTTACAGTTGACACCAGGTGGTGGCACACCTGGTTGAGCACACATGTTACAATGCACAAGGACCCAGGTTAGGGCCCCCTGTCTCCACCTGCAGGGGGAAAACTTCGTGAGTGGTGAATTAGGGCTGCAGGTGTCTCTTTCTTCTCTATAACCCCCTTCTCTCTCAATTTCTGGTTGTTTCTATCCAATAAATAAATAAACATAATAAAAATATTTTTACAATATAAATTAAACTTAAAAACAAATATTATACAGGAAACATTAATTCAAAAAATCTCTCTGGGGCTGGGTGGTGGTGCACGAGGACCCGGGTTCTAGCCCCCATTCCTACCAGCCAAGGGAAAGTTTCACAAGAAGCAGGGCTGCAGGTGTCTCTCTGCTTCTCTCTCCTTCTCTATTTCCCCTTCCTCTTTCAATTTCTCTCTATTCTATCAAGTAAAATAAATAAAGTTTTAAAAAGTCATTCTATTCATCTCCATCATCTTTATCCCATGTTTTATTTTAACATAGAGAGTAATTGTAAACATGCTTATTTGTATAGACATGAATATGTTTATTTGAAGTGAAAATGTATATAAATTTTAAAAAATGAGAACTGATGAGATTTGGCCTAAGATGTAGTCTCTCAAGGACTTAATCAGAACCTGTCTCTGAATTTGATTTAAGGTGCATTCTGTGTCAAAATAGTAGCTGGAGGGTTTGAGGGCCAGCCAGGAGAGTCAGCTTTCCATGGGAATGCCCCCATTAAAACCGGGCCAGGGATGGGGAGAAGGAGTGGACTAAAAGAAAGTAAATCCAGGATAGAAATTCCATCACCCAGTAGTTCTCTGGGTGACGGCCAACCTGGCTTAATAAGGGAACTGAAGTCTCCATCTGATAGCTATAAAGACAAGGGAGTTAAAAGAATCATTGGTGGTATTTGAATTCCATGTGTCTTCAGAACCAGTACAAGAAGGAAGAGTGGGTGAGTGTTAGCAGCCATACCTGTAAGCTCAGACAAAGTCCAGGCCCTAAGGGGAGGGGGACAGGGACACCTCCAAATCTTCTCTGCTGCTCAGGAGCTGCTTTGAGGGAAGTGACTGCCCACCTCTCCATTGGAGAGTTTTTCAGTAACCCAGGATATTAAGTTTTGAGAATATATATGCCTGTCTTCATTCCAGAACCATGAGGGTTGCTCAGCTGGAACCCAGCTCCTACGACCACCCCACCTAGAAAGGAGGACTTCTGAGAGGAGCCTGACAGGGGAGCACAAGTTCTCAGAAGGTGAGGTTAAGCCACCCACCCAAGTGAACTCACCTAGGTTCCTCCAAGAAGCACTAAATCAAGAGCAGCTGTCAAGAGGACAGAGTGGGACAGAGAGTAACCAGGTTAAGTATGAGAGATATAAAGAAAGTGGGGCAGAGTGGAGGGGGTAGAAGGGACAGGACATGGTGCACAAATAGAGCTCACATGTTACCTTGTGCAAGGGCCTGGGTTCAAGCCCCCAGTCCCCGTCTGCAAAAAGGGAGCTTCACAAGCTATAGATCAGAGCTGCAGGTGTCTCTCTTTCTCTCTCTCTCTCTCTATCAACTCCTTGCCTCTCAGTTTTTCTTTGTCTCTGTCAAAACTAAAGAAAAATAGATTACCACCAGGAGTAGTGGATTCATTATGCAGGCACTAAGCCCCAGCAGTAAATCTGGTGGCAATTAAAAAAAGGGGAGTTCGAGCTCCCGCTCCCCACCTGCAGGAACAATGATGCGGGTCTTTACAAACAATGATGAAGGTCTGCAGGTGTCTATCTTTCTCTCTCCCTCTCTATCTCCCCCTCCTCTCTCAATTTCTCTCTGCCCTATTCCAATAAAATGGAGAAAAAAAAATCACCACCAGGAGCATTGAACTCCTAGTGCAGGCACTGAGCCCCAGTGATAACCCTGGAGGCAAATAAATCAAACAAAGTCTTGGAAGAAGGAGACTCAGTCATCAGACCTGGCCTTCCCAGGCACAGAGAGAGGGTTGGAATTGGAGGAGTGGGAGGGTGGAGGGTAGTTTTTCTAAAGGAAACTTTCCTTACTGCTGGAGAAAGGAATTGCTCCAGTACAGGAAAATCCCAACAAGAATTCAGCCGGGAGACCCTGTCAACATAAAGAAGATCATATCAAAACCGTAGGTGCTGAAACTCTGCCCCTCACAGGCCTCTGAGACTCCTGAGAGAGACCAGCCTGTAAGGAGAGATGGAAAAAATAGGGGAATGGATTGGGAATGAAGTGAAGAGGAAAGAGGTGGAAGGAGAAAGTCAGGGACCTATAAATAACCGAGGAAACCACAAAAGAAGTTTTTAAAGAGAGGTATGTGGTGGTTTCCTCGTGTTCCCCCAAGGAACACAAGCTTTATGACCATCCAGCAGTGCCTGGCGTGCTCACAAACACCAGTGCCTAGCTGGGCGGGACAGAGAAGCCAGCGCCTCCTCCAGCCTTCCACAGAGTGGATGGAGAGCACCTGGGGCATCCCCTTCAAATTCCCAGGGAAGAAACGGGTGTTCAGCATAACAGAGTGGGTTGTGTTTTTATTATTATTTTATTGTTTTTATTTATTAATTGAGATCTGAGTGTCTACTTTCCAACTCCACATTATTCTCCAGATGAGAAAGCCAAGGCAGCCGTTGGCCAGCATCACACTGGCAGAGTCAGGAGGAGGTGCGACTCCGAAGTAGCTCCCGAAGCCAGCACTTATTTTGTCTGTGGGGTAAATCTCTGTGGGTTAAAGAGAAGTATGGAACATGAGTGATAAGAGAGGCCTGTTTTGGTTATTCTTTTTTAAAAAAGCATTATTTTATTCATTTATTATTAGATATAGAGAGAAAAATTGAAGGGGGAGGTAGAAAGGGAAAGAGCCAGAGAGACACCTGCAGCCCTGCTTCAACACTCGCAAAGCTTTCCCCCTGCAGGTGGGGACTGGGGGCTCGAACCCCGTTCCTTGTACATTGTAACATGGTTTGTGTTGCTTTTTACAGCTGAAGAGAACCAGAGTGGAGTTCCAGTCCACTGCTAAAAGATAAAGGGCTGGACAGGGTCTGACCTGTCAGGGCTTTTTTAAGACAGAACTGAGGGAAACAACCTGGGGGGGGGGTTAGAGATTAAGATGGAGTCCCCACCATAAGTAACACCCTACCCCACCCCCCCATACCAAGACAGCAGGGTCACAGGAAGAGACTGGTCTTCCTGGCGCCCAACCTGAGTGCCCAAAGGTGTGTGGAGAGGTCTCCATTGGGAGAAGAGACAGAGAGGGGAATTACTGGAACATCTGGCTCGTGAAACCAGAGTTCGAAAGGAAATTCCAACTGTCAGGGAGGCCCTGAATGAAAGGCAGATGAGGATCAGAGCATCTTTATTTGGTTTCCCTTCTTCTGCCCAGGGCTGCCCACTGATCCACATCCCTGGAAGAACTGTTTTAGTGGACAGGGAGGAGGTGAGGGGACAGGATATAAATATCCAAGTCAGGGGAAGCAATTAGGCAGAGAAGGGCTCAAACACAGGTCCTGGTCGGCTCTAAGTACAGTGAGAAACAGGCTGAATCAAGATGCTCCCTAGGGGAAGGGGACAAGACTGGGCACCAGGGAGCAGGGCTGGGGCAACCCCAAGCATCCCCCTCTCCCAGGCAGGGGCAATCACTCACTGTCAGGACATTTCTGGGGGGCAGAAAGGTAGACCTGCAGGCTGTGCCAGCCCATAATTACCCAGTCCCTTTCCTGCACTTTTAAACTCCTACGGTAAGGTGTTCATCAACAAGCTCCTCTCCAGCACAAGAACTTGACTTTTCCAAATTAATATGTGCAGGTTAGCTCTGCCCTAAGTCAATGCATCATGTTAATTACACTTGGCAGTAAGAGATCGCACATTCGTCGGGAAAGCAAGTCAGTGCAGGAAGCTTGTCATGACTGATGAGTGTCGGAAATGTTCTGAGGAGACAGCTGAGGGGCCACTGTGAAGCATACCCTGGGCGGAATGCCAGAAGGCTAGGTGGCAACCATTACTTCACTTCTGTGGAAAGGACCCTGAGCACCCCAGCTAGAAGAGGGAGCCCCCACTCTGGCCCCTGTCCTTACATGGCAGGGGTGTGTGGCATGGCAAATGCCAAAGTATATAATAGGCACACAGTACTTGTGAATCCACCTGGCAACTTCCTTTCTTCTTTTTTTAAAAAATGTTTCTTTTAACTTTGTTTATTATTGGATAGAAATAGAGAATTTGAGAGAGACTGAGGGGGAGATAGAGAGGGAATGAGACAGAGAGACACCTGCAGCCCTGCATCATCACCATTTGTGAAGCTTCCCCCTACAGATGGGGGCCGGGTGAGGGACGGTACTTGAACCCGGGTCCTTGTGCACTGCAATATGTGTGCTTAACCAGGTGCACCACTGCTGCCTGGCCCTTACAACTTCCTTTTCATGTTCCCTCCAGTTCCACATTCTCCCACCCCTTCCCCAGGCATGGTTCCCAGGTCACCCTCCCAGTGCTTGGGCAGGGTACAGGGAGGCAGGAAGATACCCCTTCCCCAAAGGACTGCACAAACTTGGCCAACCTTTCCAGGTACCATGCTTTATTCTCAGATGTTTTGGGGACAGCTCCCACCACCCCTTGTGGCTTTCTAGCCTCACACTCATCTCTTGAGGATTACTCCTTGATGAAATCTTCCAGGAGATGACCCTAGCCCAAGAGTGCCATTCGGCTCTCCTGGGACCATAACATTCTGCGCTTTCTTCTCACAGGGCAGGCTGGGAGGAGAGACAGGGGCAGTGGCGGGGGAGTGGTGAGACAGAGCTTTTACCTGAAGTCACATCTTAGCCTGGGAATCAGGAGCAAGGAGCCATCCAAGGCCACCCTCCAAGGTCTTGCAGACAGGACCACTCAGGAGCAGTCACACCCTCCCCAGCCCTTCCCACCCCTTCAGATCTTCTGCCCAGGGCTGAGGTGACCAGGCCTCCATTCTTAAGGTCTTCCCCTGTGCAGCCCTGGGGAACCCAGTTTCTGAGCCCATGGCTCCTTTGGCAGAAGGATGGAGAGTGAGAGGCTTGAATGAAAAGGCAGCTATAGTAGATGGTGGAATGTAAAACTGAAATCATAAATTTATTTTTAAAGATTTTTATAGTGATTTTAATAGTTGTTTACAAGATTAAAAGCTAACAGGCATATAGCTCCATACTGCACTCATCCCCAAGAATAACCAGCATAGTTCTCCCACAGTTAAAGATTTAAGTTTAAGTTTCAGTTTACTTTTGTGTGTGAGTTCATGTATTTAAATTCTCTGTTTTATATATCTTATTTATTTATTGGATAGAAAGTGAGAGAAATTAAGAGGGATGGAGAAAATAGAGAGGAAGAGAGACAGAGAGGCCCTGCTTCACCACTTTCAAAGTTTTCCCCCCTGCAGGTGGGGACCAGGGACTTGAACCTTGGTCCTTGTGCACCGTAATGTGAGGGCTCAACCAGGTGTACCACCGTCCCACCCCTCAATTCTCTATATTCCACATATGAGTAAAAATATCTAGTAGTTGTCTTTCACATCCTTCATTCCATCCATTTGGTCTCAAAGAACTTATCTTTTTAAATTGCAGAGTAGTATTCTATATGCCCCAGAATTTCTTTATCCAGTCATCTGCCAATGCACATTTAGCTTGCTCCCATATTCCAGCCACTGTAAATAAATCATGCAGTTATGAACATGGGAATGTCTTTGTGTCTTTGAATTAGCGCTGAAGTCAGAAATGTAAGGGCTGGCTGTAAACAGTTGGTTTGGGTTGTTTAATGCAATAAACAGGGCTGACCCCGTCCATAGGCAGAGTATGCCCTACCCTGAACTGAGGGGACACTCTGAAAGACCTCTTCACCATTTGGGTTTCTCATTATGCTTAGATTTATACCAGTGGAACACTCCCCCAACATACACACACCACCAGCACCACCACCACCACCAGTTTTTATTGAAGGTGAACAACACTTTAAGAGAGTGAGTTGGAAACTTCCTCCCTCAATCTCTTTCTCAGTCTCAGAATTCTGAGAAAAGAGCTGAGAAAATGTTTTGGGGAGGAAGAGGGGAGAGGAGAGGCAGGGGGAGCCAAGAGAAGACTGTGGGGTGGGCAGAGATCCGCCCCCTCTACAAAGCACCAGCTCTTTCTTCAGCTACTTCTCTAGAGGCTGAGATTTTGGACGCTGCTGGTCCAAAGCAAGACCATTATGATCTTGGGCTCGTAACTTGATGAGAGTGGAAAACAGAGTTAAGAGACTTGGTCTCAGGCCCTGTGGGTCTTACTGGGTATGACAGTTTTATAGCAGGGTCACAAATTGCTTGGCACTCTTCCCAGAGGGAATTCCTTCCCTGGAGCTCTGCTGTGCTTGGGACTGTCTTGACCTCTGAGCAGAGCAGAACAGCACTGTCATTTTCAAGACCTGAAGTCAAAGAAATCTTTGAAGCATCTTCTTTTGGGGGGGGGGAACAATGCACCTGGGCCTCCCACATGCATGTGATCTCACTGCTCCTGGCTGACTTTTTCAGATAGAGAGACAGAGAGAGAGTGATGGGGAGAGACAGCATAATAACACTGAAGCTCCCACCTCCACGCTGCAGAAATCTCATGTGGTGTACTTGGGGCTCAAACCTGAGGCAAGGCAGAGGTCCTGAGTGAGTTATTCCCTAGCTTACAACATCTTCTTTGTTAGCTAAACTACTTTTTTAAAACTTTATTTTATTTGACCAGACAGAGAAAATATTAGAGGAAAGAATCTTCACAATTTTTGAAACTTTCCACCAAGTGGAAACCAGGGACTTGAACCCAGGTCCTTGTGCACTATAATGTGTGCCTTAAGCAGGTGAACCGACACTCAGCCCCTGAACTACTCTTGAAGATAAAAGTTACTGTGGGAGAAGTCTAAGAGTTTAGGGGGTGCCACACTGGAGGGTCTCAAGTGCCTGTTCTGGTCAGGCCCCAGGAGCAACCGCCCTCCCCATCTCTGGTAGGTACTCAGCATGGAGTGAATAAGCCATCTTGGGTGTGCTTCCTCCTATCCTAGAAACCCCAGGCCTGCTCACTGGAAAGAGCCCCACTGTCCCCATTTTGGCCATTCTTTTTATATGTATATATACTTATTTTTTTATTTTTTTTAAGATTTTATTTATTTATTAATGAGAAAGATAAGAGAGAGAGAGAGAACCAGACATCACTCTGGTACATGTGCTACCGGGGATTGAACTCTCATGCTTGAGAGTCTAGTACCTTAGCCACTGTGCTACCTCCCAGACTACGCTTATTTATTTTTATTATTGGATACAGAAAGTGAGAGGAGAGGGGGAGAGTGAGAAAAGAAGACAGAGAGACACCTGCAGCCCTGCCTCACCACTTATGAAGCTTTCCTCCTGCAGGTGGAGGCTAGGGGCTTGAGCCCAGGTCCTTGTGCACTGTAGTGTGTGTACTTAACCAGGTGTGCCACCACCTGCCGCCACTTGCCCTTTCTTTATTCCTGATTTACCTGTCTATTCCTGTCCAAAGTCACTGGAGATCAGTCCATGTCTCTTGGCCTCCTTATTCTCATAGGTAGAGCCCTTCCTACAGACTTCATTTCATAACATCATGTTCACAGTGTTGCTGCAAGCCCTAATCTAGACAATGCTTGCTAATGGGTAGAAAGCGTCAGCTGTACAGTAAATACTATACATGTGTGATGTTATTGTATTTTTTCTAATTATTTACTTTCATGGAGTATAAAAATAGTGGCTATATTTGGTGATTGTGATCTTTGAAAAGCACAATCCAAGTTTGATGGATGTAGTCGTGACCTATTTTTTTTTTTTTTCAAATAATTGCTGCTTCAAATTGAGCAGTCTTCCTTTGTAACTTGACAAGTGGGATATTTTATTGATGTTCTAAATTTTGTGTGTGTGTTTCTAAGTCATGTCTAACATTATTTCACTCAGAGAGTGAAAAATACTCCCTCTGACAGAGTACTGACTACATAATTGTTTTAAAGAAAATCTTAGCAGGTGGATTTTCTTTCCCAACCAGTCATGGCAACATGTGTTTTCTGATGTTTAGAGGTGGGGGGAGATGAGCTTCTAATAGCTACAACATCATTTCACATCTTTGTGAAAGTTGAAACAGAGGGATTATGAATTCTTGGTGAAACAAAGGAGTCCTGAGATTCTATTTTTAGTATAGAGAAGTTCAGACTAGTAGCTCTGAAATGATTGTAACTGCTACCTTCCAAATTACTGCATGTCTGATGACGGAGTAACCAAAGGACAAGAGTTACTTTCATATTGGCATAGATGTCATGTTTAATCAATCAGAACTGTAATTACTTTGCTCTCTTTTAAGCAAACATTAAAGAAAGGGAGTCATGAACTTACAACGTAAGTGTCATCCTGTTTGGATAGTTATAGTTTTATAGGTAATTTGCTGCAGATTTTATTCAGATAAGTTGTAATTATTTCCTTTCCTGCTCATCTTTAATTCTATGGGCCATTTCGAACACAAACATAAGGGCTACAGATGTTAGAATGGATTGATTTTACACTCTGTGAGAACTTTCAGAATCCAGTACACATATATTCCATCATATATGTTTACTTACCACTGAGTATACCCACCTTTCCAACCAATTGTCATCTTAGTGGAAGAGAGAAAGGGTCAAGGTCAAGGTCAATATTCTTTTTAAAAAATATTTATTTATTTATTCCCTTTTGTTGCCCTTATTATTTTATTATTGTTGTTGTTACTGATGTCATCATTGTTGGATAGGACAGAGAGAAATAGAGAGAGGAGGGGAAGACAGAGAGGGGGAGAGAAAGATAGATACCGGCAGACCTGCTTCACCACTTGTGAAGTGACTCCCCTGCAGGTGGGGAGCCGGGGGGCTCGAACAGAGATCCTTCCACCGGTCCTTGTGCTTTTTGCCACCTGCACTTAACCCGCTGCGTTATCCCCGACTACCGACAATATTCTTGAATCTCCACCATGGGTAAAGACACACTATATTTTGCTGAGTGGTGGGTAGGAAATAAGGGTTTTGAAGTCAGATAATTTTACATTTATATTCTGGTACTTACTCTTGAGTAGACTCTTAATGAGGAAATCTTCATTTCCTTGACTATAAAATTGGGACATTAATACCACCCTGAATGGATTTAATTGGAATGGAGCTGAGAGCAGACACACATATTTCCCATCTAGAGGGATAACCCAGCTTAGAAGAAGGTGTGTGGCCCATGTTTCCCAGGTGACAGAGTTTTCCAGGGAATCAACATTGAATTATTATATAGTGAATATTGTTGATACATGACTCGATTTTGGGAATGCTGTTAGAACCAACCTGTGAAGAACAAGAAAAAGGGTCAAAGGGATATAGTTGGTTAAGAGAACTACTAATTTATAACCTGTGACTTATTTACACAGAGCCAACTACACTCTACTACCAGGGGCTTGAACTCAGGTCCTAACAAGGTATGCCACCTCCTGGCCCCCACAACTTCCTTTTTACCCTTTTCCCTGGTCCCCACCTGTAGGGAGAAAGCTTTACTAGTAGTGAAGCAGGGCTGCAGGTGTCTCTCTGTCTCTCTCCCTCTCTATCTACTCCTCCCCTCTCAATTGCTGTCTCTATCCAGTAATAAATAAAAATATATTTTAAAAATTATCAAAACAAGGGGTGGGTGTTGACACACACATTATAGTGTGCATATTAATTTACTAGGTGCTAGAACCCTAGTTCTCACCTGCAGGGAGGTGGAGCAGTGCTGAAAATGTCTGTTTCTCTCTGTGCCTCCCTCTTTTTTTTTTTTTTTTTTTTGCCTCCAGGGTTATCACTGTGGCTCGGTGCCTGCATTACGAATCCACTGCTCCTGAAGGCCATTTTTTCCTTTCTTGTTGCCCTTGTTGTTTTTATCATTTTCATTGTTGTTATTATTGTTGTTGTTGGATAGGACAGAGAAAAATGGAGAGAGGAGGGGAGACAGAGAGGGGGAGAGAAAGACATGGGTAGACCCACTTCACCACTTGTGAAGCGACTCCCCTGCATGTGGGGAGCTGGGCCTCGAACCGGAATCCTTGCTCCGGTCCTTGTGCTTTGTGACATATACACTTAACCTGCTGTACTATCGCCCAGCCCCTGCTCCTCCCTCTCTGTCTCTATCAAAAAACAAAAAGAAAAGGGGCTCTGGGAGCATTGGAGCATCTTCTAGTGCAAGCACAGAGCCCCAGTGATAACCATGGTAGAAAAAGGGGATGGTCGTGTAGGCAGTGATGCACCTGGCTAAGCATATACATTACAGTCCACAAGGACCCAGGTTCAAGCCCCTGATCTCCACCTGCAGGGGGAAAGCTTTGTGAGTGTTGAAGCAGGGCTGCAGGTGTCTCTCTGGCTCTTTCCCTTTCTACCTCCCCCTTCAATTTTTCTCTCTAAATCTAATAATAAATGAATAAAACAATGCTTTTTTTAAAAGAATAACCAAAACAGGCCTCTCTTATCACTCATGTTCCATACTTCTCTTTAACCCACAGAGATTTACCCCACAGACAAAATAAGTGCTGGCTTCGGGAGCTGCTTCGGAGTCGCATCTCCTCCTGACTCTGCCAGTGTGATGCTGGCCAACGGCCGCCTTGGCTTTCTCATCTGGAGAATAATGTGGAGTTGGAAAGTAGACACTCAGGTCTCTGGAACTTGAAAATGCTATGATGCACCCTACTCCCACCCCACATACCCAAGGCTGCTGGTCAGATGGATCCCTGAAGTGCGTATGCAAAGTTCCCCAGAGCAAATAGCCCTGGTTCTTTGGGCCTCTTCTCCTGGGACCCTTTTCCATTCAGTGTCCCCAACTTCTGTCAGAATCCCCTTGCATTATCCAACACCACGCCCTGAGCCGAGACAGGTTCTGAAAAGCCTTTTCCCCTTTTCTCCGCTCCACCTACCCAAGCAGAGAACACAAACCACAAACACACCACCCAAACTGAGAATTGGGGGCCTGTCCCCCACCCCTCAGATTGCAGGGAATGAGTGAGGTGGGGGATCTGGAGGAGGAGGAAAAAGGAGGTAAAGGGCCAGTGTCTCACACCTCACTTTTTTTGTAAGTAGCCCATGTGGTTTCACTTTGCACCCACTTCTCCAGTGGGAGTCTGCATGTTAGCACCTGGGGACACCTGTCTCCAATTACCCAGCTCATTCCCTAAAAAATGATACCCCTAAGAAGATGGGCCTCCAGCCATCTCCCCAGGCCCATAGGGTGAGTCCTAGCTTCCTAGAAGCTCTCAAAGCAGCAGTGGAACAAAAACAGAAGAGGGATAAAGGGTCAGGCGGTGGCACACCTCGTTAAGTGCACACATTACAGTGCACAAGGATCCGGGTTCAAGCCCTTGTACCCACCTGTAGGGAGAAAGCTTCACAAATGGTGAAGCAGATCTGCAGGTGTCTCTCTGTCTCTTTCCCACACTATTTACCCCTCCCCTCACAATTTTTCTCTGTCTCTATTAAGAACCCCGGCTCCCCACCCGCAGGAGAGTCGCTTCACAGGCGGTGAAGCAGGTCTGCAGGTGTCTATCTTTCTCACCTCCTCTCTGTCTTGCCCTCCTCTCTCTGTTTCTCTCTGTCCTATCCAACAACGACAACAACAACAATAACTACAACAATAAAACAACAAGGGCAACAAAAGGGAATAAATAAAATAAATATAAAAATAAAGTTTTTAAAAAAGAAACACTTAGAAAAAAAAGAAGAGGGATAAAGGGATAGAAGTTTCTTGTTTTATTTTTTTTGGAGGCGGGGGGCATTTCTAGGAGGAGGAGGGAGGGGAAAAAAAGATACCTTCCCAGACCCAGAACCTTCACTCTAGCCCATGAACACCTGGTGGCTTTGTGGTAGCCAGCCATGGGATGTTTGGCATTCCTCAGTGGCCACGCTGGACCAGAAATGGAAGCCAGCTTACCCTGAGGGCTTCAGAGGGCTCTGGGTCTGCAGGGGTCACCTTTTGGGAGTCTGGCTGGATTTCATGGTCCGGGCTGTCCCGGATGATTTGCTGAGGATTCCAGCTCACTGGGCCGCCTGCTGAGGCCTCACCCAGCTGTGGAAAGCCTGCCCCAGATGCTCTGAGGAGCCTTCAATAACATTAGAAAAACAAAACAATCCCTCCTCCCCTCAGCCACCTTGAGATTTCCCCCTTAACAGGTTTGATTGACTGAAAGTAAATTACTTATTCTCACATCTTCAGCAGGAGATTAGGCTTCCAATACGAAGCTAATGGGCCCCGGTCCTAATACAGAGAGCAAGAGGGGATGGATTTCTGAAGCCACAAGCACACACTGTAATTCTGTTTTGAAAGTGAATAGCATTGATTAATTCTTACAGTTGGATTCCTAGGTCCCTCAGATAACAAGCCAGGTTAAAAAAAAATCCTCATGGCTTAACTATTTGAGGTTTTTATTTGGGATTTTATTATTATTATTATTGCATGTACCTTAAAATTGAGATATAGCTCACAGAACATAAGATCCAGCCCATTTAAAATATGCAACACAATGGCATTTAGTATATAATGCAGCTGTGCAACCAATGTCACTATTTAATTTTAGAACCACTCCAAAGACAAAACTGTTTAGCAACCTTTCCTATCCTATCCTCAGTTCCTGGCAACTGTTTGTTTATTCTTTTTCTCTTTCTTTATACAAACATATATACACACATAGAGCTAGTAATGTAATCTATCTATATAGCTATGTCTATCTCCATATACCTGTTTGCATAAACACAGATATGTGTATATATGTATATTTTTCTGAACATCACACAGACAAGAAGTTCTGCAGTATCTGTCTTGTTGTGAGTGCCTTCTTTCACTCCCTCTTCCCCAGGTCCATCCATGTTGAAGCATGTGTCAATTCAGTCTTATCTCATTTAGTAATCGGACAATGTTCTGAGAAATGTCATAGGCAATGCCATCACCGTTGGGAACAGCTCAGGGTGTGAACAATGGACTTTAGGATATAATCAGCATACAGCTGCTGTCAGACTAAGAATATACTATGGACTTACAGACCCACAAGGGATTGTGGGTGCATTGGAAGTTGCTTAAGCAGGTATTTGCTGGCACTGAGCTCTCTGTCCTTGTGAACTCAGTTGCAGCTAGCTGTTCCTACATGCTCTCACAACCCCCAGACCTGCCACGCTGCTTCTCCCTGGACCTGAACATATATAACCACACTCTGGTAAACTCATACAATAGACTCATGGCTCCAGCCATAATGCCTAGGCAATATTTGTCCTTTGCCTAGATAACCCGAGTGGTAATAAGACTCCACATTTGGTTTAAATCCTGACCAAAGTAGGCCAAAGTTTTTTTTTTTTTTAATTACTATGATCACTGGACAGGCATCATAGCCTATAATTACACACACTATGATGGCATAACCTAGTACACACCCCGACTATCTATAGGAACCACCATCATAGATGTGCAATAAACATCTCCATATCATTGACTATTGAATAGTGTCCAGATGAAAAGATAATGACTGTATGCCTGCCTCATCTATATCTGGGTCACAGCAACATGGAGCTTGGTCAATAAATGTAATAGACCAGTATCATGTGTCTACTTGTACAGGTTTAAATGGCCAAAGGCCGTGTTGTCCGTACTGACTGTGATTCAGATCTCAGTAGGAAATAAAGACATAATGGCTTACGTGTTTACATTATTGACTTCAAGGTTTCCAGTGCCCTGGTTATTCTTTCCATGGTGTGTAGTTCCTTTTTTATTTTTTATGTATTTGCTATTAGATAGAGACAGAGAAATTGAGAATGATGGGAGACAGAGAAGAAAAGAGACAGAGAGACACCTGCAGCCCTGCTTTGAACCTGCGTCCTTGTGCACTGTAACATGAGCAATTAACCAGGTGTGCCACAGCCTGGCGCCCACAGTGTGGTGTTCTTTATGAGGCCAAAAATGTGCTGAACACTGGCATTATATGGGCCTTGGTTTCCCTTCATGGTCTGGCTTTACACACCTGTGTGAGTAGTCATTCTTCTTCCTGCTTTCTTGTTTGATAAAAAGGCACAACCAGAGGGAATGGATGTCTTGCACACATATGTGAATGCAGAGAAAGCAACCTCTGGAAGACTAAACAAACCAGAAAATTACCTCATGTGACACCTCCTGAGACAAAGGTGTGGCTATGTGACAAAATGGAAGCACTGAGGGAGAAGAGGCTATCCCTTCCATCTCTGTACTTCCAGACTGGGCGAGATGTGTACTGATGGCTGGTCAGAGAAATACAGCTTCCTACACTTGGCTTTTCTGGTGACTGGGATGTACATAGTGTGTCAAGCGTAAATCAAGGCTTTTCCTTACATCTTGTTATTCATTCCTTAGAAACACATAGTGAGTGAGATGAATGCCAGTAGGATCCTTTGTTTTAGCCCTAACTAATAAGGATTAGTAGGCAGAGAGCAATGAGGCATATGAGAAGACCTAGTAGCCTGTTTTCAGTACCATAGAGAGCATGTTTAGATGTTTTTTTCAACTTGACCTCTAGAGGAGTACTAGGGGCACAACTTGCAAACAATTAATTTGTTAAATAAATAAGTGAATAAACTTCAAAAAGAATTCATTGCTGAAAGTCTCGAAATTTCAGAAAATGTGCAGAGGACATTTTAAAGTATTTATAGTCTCATGAACCATACATAGCTGTAGTGTTTCGACGCTTTTTTCTTCCAGTACTTTTTATGAAAATGAACAGTATCGAGAGGAGAAGTATTTCCATAATTGAATTTACGGTGTACATGAAGCTTTCTCTCCACTTTCTCTCATTAGAAATGATATCAACACTATGTTCCCCTATCATTTAAGACTTTATAAAAGCCTTGTTTCTATGCGTGTATACTCACTGCATTATCATATTATGTCATTGCACTGTGGTTAGACAAGAGTTTCTTCCAAATAACTCTGCAATAAACGTCTCCATATATATCCTTGTCCCAATTTTCATTTACCTTTCAGACATTTCTAGAAGGAAGGATTATGGGCCAAGAATTAGTAACATTTTTAAGTCTTTCAGTGGGTACTGCAAAATTGTTTTCCGGAAAGATAATGCCAGTTTATATTCCCAAAAGAATTTGTAACAACTTTGTTCTAATCTCATCAAAATTAAGGATTAAGTTTAAAAGAACTTGCCAGGCTAATAGATAAACATTAAGATGAGTTTATCTTTATGTGCATGCTTATTAGTAGAGACACTGAATGTGCTTCTGTGTTCACTGCACACTTAGAACTTTTTTTGACTTTGGCTCAATTTCTGATTGTGGTATTGTTTTATTATTGATTTTTCACATGCTTTTTATATAGGGAAGCCATAAATCCCCTGCCAATTCACTTCCCTGAGGTTTATTTTGATTGCCAGCATTTCCTGTCTTTAACCCTTAGCCCTTTTCCTAATCACTTAGCCCAAAAACCTCAATTTGTGATTGTCCATAAATCAGTTATAGCTATGTTTCCAGTGACATCTCTAAACCCTGTCATTTTATACACTGAATACAATCTGTTAGCAAGGACACATGATATCATGAGATAGCCTCATGCATCACTCAAATCGTAGAAAGTGAGATGCCCAGCTCTTTTGTGCCGGGTCTAGATTCTGCCGCTATCACCCACGTCAGTTGCTGCCTGCTCACTTGCCCTGGGGTCAAGACATGCAGCGGCACTGACTGCTCTGACAGGCATGGACTTGAAGTGGCATTTTACCAATTGCCAGTCTCAGATCACAGACCTCTGGGCTCAGCTGCAGGTGTCAGCAGCCAGGATAGAAACCATGACAGTGATTAGTGACACCAGGGTGCCAACAGATGTTTCTGTCCCTTACAGTTGCTGATCTAACAAGTCATTTCACAGCTGGCACAGCTCTCTTGGTTTTAGAGGGAAGAGAAAGGAACTAGGGAGCCCACCTTTTTTTTTTCTTCCTTAGGGCTGGTGGGGAAAGGGAAGAGGGAGGAAGCACTAGTTGTCAAGGAATGGAGAAGGATTTCAGACGACGTTGACCAGCAAAGATGATATTGTGCATGACTGTGGCAGACTCCATGACTTCTTAAATATACAAAAGTCCAGCCACAACCACACTTTGGTTCATTCCTTCAATCATTCAAAGAAGGTCTACCAGATATGTGTGATGCGCCAAAATGGGCCTTCCCGAGGAGTGTTTGATAGCTTAGCAACAAAAGGCATTCCAGAATGAGGGAATGGCATGTGCAAAGGTACAGAGTACAAGGAAGAAGTCTACATTTCACTGGCAGAATAGAAGGAATCTCATTGCCAGAGCTGAGGCCTGCCTATTGACTGGTATGGTAAACTATTTCTCTCCAAACAAGGCTTACTGTGGCTTCTCACAGAAGACCTGAAAGCCACAAGAAACATTCTACTAGAGTTCCCATGAATGCCTCCTATTTGGCCTCCTCCAGTGTTATCACTAGGGCTTGGTGACTGCACTATGAATCCACTGCTCCTGGTGACCATATTTTCCATTTTATTGGATAAGACAGAGCGGAATTAGAGTGGAGGGGGAGACAGAGAAGGTGACAGACAAATACCTGCAGACCTGCTTCACCACTAGTAAAGGGTCCCCCCGCAGGTGAGGAGCTGGGGGGCTCAAACCCGGATCCTTGAGAGGGTGCTTGCACTTAAGTTCTATGTGCTCTTAGCCAGGTGTGCCGCCCCCCAGTGCCTCCTCTTTCTCTGAGACACAAATCAGATCTCAACTCAATTGTCTGCCAGTCACAGGATTTTCCCTGGGATGCCTCCCCCAAGGCGTCCCCTTCAGGTCCTAATACTGTCCCAGCTGTGGTTCCCTGTGCCACTGTTTGACTGGACTACAAGTCTTGGGAAGAAGATGTGGCTCTTATTCATTATAAATCCTCAGGGCTGACAGAGGTCTAGGTTTGAGAGGACTTCAGGCATCTTCTTTTTTAAAATTTTTTTTATTTATTTAAAAAAGGAGACATTACCAAAACCATAGGATACGAGGGGTACAACTCCACACAATTCCTACCACCAGATCTCCGTATCCCATCCCCTCCCCTAATAGCTTACCTATTCTTTATCCCTCTGGGAGCATGGATCCAAGGTCATTGTGGGATGCAGAAGGTGAAAGGCCTGGCTTCTATAATTGCTTCCCCGCTGAACATGGGCGTTGACAAGTCAATCCATACTCCCAGCCTGCCTCTCTCTTTCCCTAGTAGGGTGGGTCTTTGGGAAAGCAGAGATCCAGGACACACTGGTGGGGTTGTCTGTCCAGAGAAGTCTGGTTGGCATCCTGCTAGCATCTGGAACCTGGTGGCTGAAAAGAGAGTTAACATACAAAGCCAAAAAAATTGTTGACCAATCATGGACCTAAAAGCTGGAATAGTGCAGATGAATTTTGTATATAGCTAGTAGGCATATTTTAGTTATATATATTTCAAAGGGCCTGTAGCTATACGAGTTTTTTTTTTTCTCTGAGCCTGAAATCTGATATGCAGGTGGATCCAAGTTATTGTCTGGGGAGGTGATGTCATGGCTGGAAAAGGGACAGAAAGCTGGATCAAGGAAGAGGGTAGCTCCCTAATATGGGGGAGGGGTATAAATATTGTTGACTGTAAACCCCAAAGATTTGATGTGGTCTGGGGCCCATATTCAGCTTTGGAGCCTATGTGACCTCTGCATCTCTCTAGATCTGAGCTCTCATTCTGTGGTCATGAGTAGGAACATTCCAAGCTGCCCTGGTATCGACCCATCTTCCTCAGGTGTAGCATAGAGTATGTTTTACATCCTCCCTTCAGAGGATGGAACATTCTCTACCATTGTTGATCCAAGTTGAGGGCAAGGTTCTATGGGGGCCCCACAAAGGGGTCTTTTTTGTTGTTCCTGGTAGAAATGACCTGTAACAACGGAGAGAGGGATTTATTTGAGGTCTAGGCCCATTACAGACATCTTCTTGTTCAACTCCAGCAGCTTACTACCAGGGAAGCAGAGTCTCCTGGACAGTAGTAACAGGTTCCCATGATGGAAGGCAGAGATAGGATTCGAACCCATATCTGTGACTCTACGTCCTGATGTGACCAGTGACATGGGATAAAGATAGCAATGTGACAGAAGGGTCCTCCCAATCTGAAGGGCGGTGAACTCTGGAGGTAAACCTGAATCCTGTGTGGGTGAAGGGTGACACCTGTAAAATGGCTCCTGTCCGCTCTTCAAAGGGCCCCCCACTCATTGAATGAAGGCGACCTGGGCAGTAGGTGCAGAGCCACAAGCTGCTCCTACAAGAAGCTGGTGGGCAGCATTGTGAGCGTGTTTGGTGCATAAGACCAGCCCAGATTCCTCAAGGCAGGGCCAAGGCAAACTTCCTCCTGATGCAAAGGGCACCACAGTCCAAAGGGCCAATTTGCCAATGCTACGCCCTTCCTTGTGGGAAGCTCACTTTCAAATCCTCCTCAGAACAAAGATGCTTTCCCTCTAGACTTAATGATCCAGTGGGTGGTGCGATGTTTGCAGATAAATTCTGAAATAGCAAGACCTTAGAGCCACAGACTCACAGATTTGGCCTCCTTAAAAGCGTGCTGAAGACACCAGGGGACTTGCCGAGGCTCTCCTTGGTACCTTGACTCAGCAAGGGTGAGCGAAGATGGTAAAAGGAATCTACCAGCAAGTGTTTTCAGTTGACCCATTTTCTATTCATTGAAAAATTCAAGGGGCCGGGTGGTAGTGCAGCTCATTAAGTGCACATGGCATGAAGTGCAAGGACCAGCATAAGAATCATGGTTCAAGCCCCTGGTTCCCCACCTGTAAGGGAGTCGCTTCACAAGCGGTGAAGCAGGTCTGTAGGTGTCTGTCTTTCTTACCCCCCTCTGTCTTACCCTCCTCTCTTGATTTCCCTCTGTCCTGCCCAACAAGAGTGATAATAACAAGTGCTATAAAATGGAAAAAATAGCCTCCAGGAGCAGTGGGTTAGTAGTGCAGGCACCGAGCTCCAGCAATAACCCTGGAGGCAAAAAAAACCAAAACATCCTAAGGCATCCCTTTTCCCACTCAGGCCAGGGAGCCACACCTTGGAGGAGAACGACGAGGCTTGTCTGCCCTGTGACTTGCTGTAGTCATTATATTTTCAGTTTTTTTTTTCTCTTATGTTAGGAAATTTTAGGGATGTCTCTTGGTTCTAGTGTTCTGAGAATTCACCTTTCTTGTGAATGAGCACATGTGTGTATATGTACAGCATAGAGTGTGTGTGTGTATGTATGTATGTGTGTGTATGTCTGTCTCTGTGTGTATGTCTGTGTGTGTGTCTCTGTATCTGTTTCTGTGTGTGTCTGTGTTTATGTGTGTGTGCCTCTGTGTATCTGTGTGTCTGTATGTGTGTGTCTATGTGTGTGTGCCTGTGTGTATCTGTGTCTGTCTGTCTGTGTGTGTGTGCCTGTGTGTCTGTGTCTGTATCTGTGTCTGTGTGTGTGCCTGTGTGTATCTGTGTGTGTCTATCTGTGTGTGTGCCTGTGTGTATCTCTGTGTGTCTGTTTCTGTGTGTGCGCCTGTGTGTATCTGTGTGTGTCTGTGTGTGTGTGTCTGTGCCTGTATGTATCTGTATGTGTCTGTATGTGTGTATCTGTGTGTGTGTGTGTGTGTGTGTATGTTCCTGTGTGTGTGTGTGTCTTTGTGTGTTACGTTAGGACACTCTCAATCAGAGAACTCTTACACTTTTAGTTCAACCTATAGTGTAGGCTCTAAAAAATTCCTTTTTCACATTTTCCTTTTTGTGATACTTATTGTAAAAATATTGAACATCTTGGTTGATTATCTAATGATCTTATCATTTTTCTCCCATTTCCTGTAGTATATGTGTTCATTTCCATATAGTTGTGGCACTGAGTCTCTGATTGTTCTTAACCAAATTTAATTGATTGATTATTAGTGCACAATGCTATATAAGGTTCTTCAAAACCACAACTTCACGCTCCATGTTTCTCCTTCCCTCACACACACACCACCAAAGTCCTAGTGGCACTATACTGTCAAATTGACCCCTGCTGCCCTGGGCTCTGCTGGTGTCCTCCAGAGAGGAAGTATCTTCTCTCCTTTCCCTTGAGCCAAACTTCATCACACTTTTGGGGGGAGAAGGGCAGAGCTAAGGCCTTCTGAATAACTGGGAGAGTAAGCGTGGTCATACTTGTTCTTTAAAAGACATTTGTGGCTAGAGAATGTGTCTGTTTAGTGATGAGCATAGCCAAAGCTCAACTTTTGCCCTCGTTGCATTAGGGGAAGTTTCAGTGCTGTGTTGGCTTCTCTCTCTCCCTCTGTCTCTCTCCTTCTAGCTCGAAAAAAAAAAATGACCCAGAGCAGTGAAGCTCCTATGATGGCCAACAAAATAGTAAAGACTTTTGAATTGTCTTACTATCTGAAACTTCTGAACTTTACCTTTAGATGCTCTTGTTTGCTCAGGCCTGAGTGGTGGGGCACCTGGTTGAGTACACATACTAAAATGTGCAAGGACCTGGGTTCAAGACCCCTGATCCTATGTGTGAGGAAGGAGGTAGGAGGAAGCTTCAGAAGCAGTGAAGCAGGTCTTTGGGTGTCTCTTTTCTTTTTTAAAATTTTTTAAATTTATTTATTTTCCCTTTTGTTGTCCTTGTTTTTTATTGTTGTTGTAGTTATTATTGTTGTAGTTATTGATGTCATCGTTGTTGGATTAGGACAGAGAAAAATGTAGAGAGGATGGGAAGACAGAGAGGGGGATAGAAAGACAAACACCTGCAAACCTGCTTCACTACCTGTGAAGCGACTCCCTTACAGGTGGGGAGCCGGGACTCAAACCAGGATCCTTACACCAGTCCTTGCACTTCATGCTATGTTTGCTTAACCCACTGCACTACCGCCCGACTCCCTAGATGTCTCTTTTCTGTCTCCCCTCTGGGATAAAGAACAAGAAAGCTTCCAATGGAGGGTATGGGATTTGGAACTCTGGTGGTGGGAATTGTATGGAATTGTACCCCTGTTATCCTAAGGTCTTGTTGATCATTATTAAATCAAATTAAAAAAAAAAAGAATAAGGAAGCTTCCTATGGAAGGAATGGGACAAGGAACTCTGGTGGTAGGAACTATATGGAATTGTACCCCTGTTATCTTACAATCTTGATAATCATTATTAAATCACTAATAAAATTTTAAATAATAATAAATAATTTTTTTTTAATTCTCAGTTCCTTCAATCTCTGAGCATTTCTGGGGTTCTGCTGCCAAATAACTTCACTTGTCTGAGTTTGGCTGATCTTCTCCCCCAGTGTGTCAGACCTTGCTTCCGCTTTCTTTCCTCTGCTAAGGTTCTATTTATCTTTCTACTTCGCACATCTTTGGTCTGCTCAACTCTTTGCTTGCTTACTATGTCTCTAAGATCTTTTTTCTTTATAATGATAGCACCATACTTTTTTAAGACTTAGGGAAAATGTTTAAGTAAATAAAAAGCTAAGTGCATATT